>NC_057801.1:491517785-491820493 GCF_018294505.1 Triticum aestivum | reverse complement strand
AGCTCCACTCAATGATTCTTGTCCTCTACCAGCATCACATTCGACTTGCTGCTTTGTTCTGTGACTCAAGGACCAAACCCATTCGTGACAAAAATCCAGAAGAACCCTTCTTGGAAATTGATGTCAAAGGGGGAGAGAGAGATCACATCAAAGCTTAATCATTTCTATAGGGGGGGGGAATACTCAGGAGAGAGAGACCCCAGAAGCTTGGTGTTCAAGAGGAGAGAAGTCACATGTCTTTAAGAGGGGAAAGACATGTTCATATTTGATTGTTTTAGCTCTGTTTCCTTGCTCTGATTTTCTGTTCCCTATCTTCTCCCAATATCCCATGCTAGATTTAGGTGGAGCAAGACATCTAAGGGAAGCAAATCCTTGAATTCATTGCACATCTTTAACTTTGGGGACATGTCTATATCCAATGTGGTACTTAGTACTCACTCTCTACATGTCATCCCACTCTTGGTTATCTTGTGGTTTCTTTTGTTTGCTCTGGCTAGTAGGTGTATCTGTGTTATCTAACCTTGTTTACGCAGGTTCATTCCTTTCTAAGCCAACTCAAGACCACAAGGTAAGTATATGCATCACAGTCATGTGTATGAGGATTTCTTGCTGATGTACATACTGTTTGCAAGAAGGACTCATGAGCATGAAGGTACATTTCCCATATTCACATCATTTGCTCTGATGCATATAGCCAAGATACATGTAACACATTGCCTACTCTGTCATGCTTATGCATTCACATGCTCCTATATTCAATATTTACATGATTGCATACATGTAGGGGGAGCCTATGCATGTTACATGTCTTTCCAAAGCTTTACTTGTTATTCTCTATATCTTTATCTAAAGCTTTGATGTATGTTGTCATCAATTACCAAAAAGGGGGAGATTGAAACCACAAGTGCTCCCTGGGTGATTTTGGTAATTTATGTCAATATATCTCTTGTTGGACTAATACTTTTACCTAGTATGTTTCAGATAAGTTCAACAATGGAGTGGCATGGACTAGAGGATGTGGAACCCCTTCAAGATGCTAAGGACAAAAGGATTGGCTCAAACTCAAAGCACACGACTCTACATTTTACTTATAGTGATCCAAGATCACATTGAGTCTATAGGAAAAGCCAATACTATCAAGAGGGGATGAGGTGTTGCTTAATGGCCTGCTTGCTCAAAGTGCTTAGTGATATGCTCCAAAGCCCTCAACTACTTTCTCACATCCATATATGACCTAAAACAAAAGTCAAACTCGGCGCCACCGAAACCATCTATCCGGCGCCACCGAGTTTAGATGTCATAGCCACTGCCACAAACCCTAGTCTTTTCGGTCTCACCGATAGGGATCTCGGTCTCACTGAGATGGGATTGTAATCTCTCTGTGTATGTCCATTACCAAAATCAGTCTTAGCGAGTTTGAGTAATTGGTCCTACCAAGATTACAATGCAAACTCTATGTTCCTCTTCGTAACATTTCGGTCCATCCGAGATGAGCGAATCTGTCCCACCGAGTTTGTCTGACCAACCCTCTGTGTGTCCATTACCAAAATCGGTCTCACCGAGTTTGTGTAATCGGTCTCACTGAGATTACATTATGCCCTAACCCTAACCATATCGGTCCCACTGAGTTGACATGTCGGTCCCACCGAAAATCCTAACAGTCACATTATTTCCTAAATCGGTCTGACCGAGTTTCACGATTCAGTCCCACCGAGTTTGGTAAGTTGTGTCTAATGGTTAGATTTTGTGTGGAGGCTATATATACCCCTCCACCCACTCTTCACTCGTAGAGAGAGCCATCAGAACATGTCTACACTTCCAGCATACATTTTCTGAGAGAGAACCACTTACACTTGTGTTGAGGTCAAGATCTTCCATTCCTACCGAGGGAGTTCCGGACTAGGGGGTGTCCGGATAGCCGAACTATCATCATTGGCCGGACTCCAAGACTATGAAGATACAAGATTGAAGACTTCGTCCCGTGTCCGGATGGGACTTTCCTTGGCGTGGAAGGCAAGCTTGGCGATACGGATATGTAGATCTCCTACCATTGTAACCGACTCTGTGTAACCCTAGCCCTCTCTGGTGTCTATATAAACCGGATGGCTTTAGTCCATAGGACGAACAACAATCATACCATAGGCTAGCTTCTAGGGTTTAGCCTCCTTGATCTCGTGGTAGATCCACTCTTGTAACACACATCATCAATATTAATCAAGCAGGATGTAGGGTTTTACCTCCATCAAGAGGGCCCGAACCTGGGTAAAACATCGTGTCCCTTGTCTCCTGTTACCATCCGCCTAGACGCACAGTTCGGGACCCCCTACCCGAGATCCGCCGGTTTTGACACCGACATTGGTGCTTTCATTGAGAGTTCCTCTGTGTCGTCACCGATAGGCTCGATGGCTTCTTCGATCATCATCAACGACACAGTCCAGGGTGAGACCTTCCTCCCCGGACAGATCTTCGTATTCGGTGGCTTTGCACTGCGGGCCAATTCGCTTGGCCGTCAGGTCAGATTTGGAAGTTTGAACTTCACGGCTGACATCCGCGGGGACTTGATCCTTGATGGATTCGAGCCACAGCCGAGCGTGCCGCACTGTCACGACGAGCATGATTTACCTCTGCAGCCGGACAGTACCCTGGAGGCCGCACTCCAACCCGCTCCGATCTTCAATTCGGAGCCGGCTGTGCAGGTCGAGGACGGATGGCTAGACACCGCCTCGGGGGCTGCAACCTCTACGGCGATAGATCCGAACACTGACCTTGTCCCTCATGAAGCTCGTGACTCCGAGGTGCCGGACTCCGAACCTCCCGCGCCCCCTCCGATCGAATCTGATTGGGCGCCGATCATGGAGTTCACCGCAGCGGACATCTTTCAACACTCACCTTTCGGTGACATCTTGAGTTCGCTAAAGTATCTCTCGTTATCAGGAGAGCCCTGGCCGGACTGCGGTTAGGATGGTTGGGATGCGGACGACGAAGAAATTCAAAACCCACCCACCACCCACTTGGTAGCCACTGTCGACGATCTAACCGACATGCTAGACTACGACTCCGAAGACATCGACGGTATGGACGATGATGCCGGAGACGACCAAGAACCAGCACCCACCGGGAACTGGAAAGCCACCTCATCATATGACATATACATGGTGGATATCCCAAAGGATGGGAATGGCGAAGGAACAACGGAGGATGACCCCTCCAAGAAACAGCCCAAGCGCCGGCGTCAGCGGCGCCGCTCTAAATCCCGCCACAGCAAGAATGAAGATTCCGGCACCGGAGATAATAATACACCGGACAGTGCCGAAGACAACCCACTCTAGCAAGATCCAGCGCAGGAGGACGGAGATGCCAGCCCTCATGAGAGAGCGGCAAAAGAAGAGGTAGAGGATTATATGCCTCCCTCCGGAGACGAGGCAAGCCTCGACGACGATGAATTCGTCGTGCCTGAGGATCCCGTCGAACAAGAGTGTTTTAAACGTAGGCTTATGGCCACGGCGAACAACCTCAAGAAAAAGCAGCAACAGCTTAGAGCTGATCAAGATCTGCTAGCCGACAGATGGACTGAAGTCCTCGCGGCCGAAGAGCATGAGCTCGAACGCCCCTCCAAAAGCTACCCTAAATGCAAGCTGCTCCCCCGATTAGAGGAGGAGGCGTATGAACCCGCATCACCAGGAGACAATACGGCTAACCGACCACCCCGTGGTCGCGACAGAGAGGCCTCTAGGCCCTTCACTAGACCCGTACCCCGGCATCGCTCGAAAAGCACAAGGCCACAGGGGAACACTTCGGACTTGCGAGATATATTGGAGGATAGCGCAAGACAATCAAGATCGATCTATGGATCGCGTGGGCGCCCCATGGTACGTGACGACAACCGTCGCGCCGGACATAGTAAGTCCGGCCGGGCCGAACAAAATAGACAAAGCTCTTTTGAGCTCCGTCGTGATATCGCCCAGTACAGAGGCTCCGCACACCCACTATGCTTCACAGATGAAGTAATGGATCATCAAATCCCCGAAGGGTTTAAAGCCGTGAATATTGAATCTTACGATGGCACAACAGACCCCGCAGTTTGGATCGAAGACTATCTCCTTCACATCCACATGGCCCGCGGTGACGATCTTCACGCCATCAAATATCTCCCCCTCAAGCTTAAAGGACCAGCCCGACATTGGCTTAACAGCTTGCCAGCAAAGTCAATTGGGAGTTGGGAAGACCTGGAAGCCGCATTCCTCGATAACTTCCAAGGCACGTATGTGAGACCACCAGACGCTGATGACCTAAGCCACATAATTCAGCAGCCAGACGAATCGGCCAGAAAATTCTGGACACGGTTCTTAACCAAGAAAAACCAAATTGTCAACTGTCCAGATGCGGAGGCCCTAGCGGCCTTCAAGCATAATATCCGCGACGAGTGGCTTGCCCGGCACCCGGGACAGGAAAAGCCGAAATCCATGGCAGCCCTCACATCACTCATGACCCGCTTCTGCGCGGGTGAGGACAGCTGGCTAGCACGCAGCAACAACCTCAGCAAAAATTCTGGCAGTCCGGATATCAAGGACCGTAATGGCAGGTCGCATCGTAACAAAAACAAACGCCGCATTAACGGCGACAATAGTGAGGATACGGCAGTCAATGCCGGATTCAGAGGCTCTAAACCCGGTCAGCGGAAAAAGCCATTCAAAAGAACTACTCCGGGTCCGTCCAATTTGGACCGAATACTCGACCGCTCATGCCAGATACACGGCACCCCCGAAAAACCAGCCAACCACACCAATAGGGACTGTTGGGTATTCAAGCAGGCAGGCAAGTTAATGGCCGAAAACAATGACAAGGGGCTGCACAGTGATGACGAGGAAAAGACCCGACCGCCGAACAATAGAGGACAGAAGGGTTTCCCCCCATAGGTGCGGATGGTGAACATGATATACGCAACGCACGTACCCAAAAGGGAGCGGAAGCGTGCACTCAGGGATGTATACGCGATGGAGCCAGTTGCCCCGAAGTTCAATCCATGGTCCTCCTGCCCGATCACTTTTGACCGAAGGGACCACCCCACCAGCATCCACCATGGCGGATTCGCCGCATTGGTCTTAGACCCAATCGTCGACGGATTTCACCTCATCAGAGTCCTGATGGACGGCGGCAGCAGTCTGAACCTGCTTTATCAGGATACAGTGCGCAAAATGGGCATAGACCCCTCAAGGATTAAACCTGCCAAGACGACCTTTAAAGGCGTCATACCAGGTGTAGAAGCCAATTGTACAGGCTCAGTTACACTGGAAGTGGTCTTCGGATCCCCGGATAACTTCCGAAGCGAGGAGTTAATCTTCGACATAGTCCCATTCCGCAGCGGCTATCATGCCCTGCTCGGACGTACCGCGTTTGCAAAGTTCAACGCGGTGCCGCACTACGCATACCTCAAGCTCAAGATGCCAGGCCCTCGAGGAGTCATCATGGTCAACAGAAACACTGAACGTTCTCTCCACACGGAGGAACATATAGTGGCTCTCGCGGCAGAAGTACAATGCAGCCTCTTAAGGCAATTCTTGAGTCTGGCCGTTAAGCGGCCGGACACAGCTAAGCACGCCCGGAGTAACCTACAACAAGACCACCTGGCATGTTCCGAGCACGCGTAGCAGTGCGGCCCCAACCCCCACCCCTTAAAAAGTCAAGACAGATCCTTCGTGTACACCATTACGCTCTGAAGATACCATGGGCATGGGGAGAGGGGCACGACCACGATAGGCCCAGACCGCGGCTCAACCATACCAGGGGCTCTCAAGTGTGTCATTCTTTTTTTTCTTTTCTTTTTTCCTTTTAATTTTACCCACAGGACTCCGTTCGTTAGAGGCCCTGTCCGGCAGCAGACATGCCGAACTCACGATGCAACAGCCAGGGAAGGAGAAAGGCTACAACGAATATCCAGGTGGTCTCCATTACGAGCATTAAATCTATTTTATGCACCATTCCGCAGCCTACCCCTGGAGGGGGACATGTTTAATAGTCCCATCCCTTGCTTATCGCACCATTTGTATCGTTCTGCACTTACAGCAGTTTTTCTTGAATAAGTAATGCAGCACCTTTTTGCTTCCAATTGCATTTCTCTCTTATACATATGTTCATTTGTGACATGTTGCATCCGTACAGTTTGGTACGGCTAAATACACCAGGGGCTTATGTTTCCCGCATCATGGTGTGATAAGTCCGAACACTTTCACAAGTGTGGCACCCCGAACTTATAGCATTATATGCATCGGATCCGAATCATGTCTTGGGTCAATAGTTGGGTTTGCCCGGCTCCCATGTTTTGGTACCTTACGTTCCGTTGTATTGGCTAAGGTAGCACTGGGAGAACCACCGCGATTGCGCCCCAGTTGAGATGGGTTAACGCCTCAGTGGAGAAAGCTAAAACTGACCGTCATGATGAGGCGAGAGCTGGTCGCTGTTCGAGAGGTTTTTTGAGAGTCCCTAAAGACTTATGCCGCTTAGAGCGAGGAGCCGGTTTTTGTCCGGCCCAGGCGTGGATAGCGCCCCAAATTCGGCCTTCCGAAGACTAGGGGCTTCGCCGAAATTTAAAATTATAGAATTCTATGGCTAAGTGAGAGTGTTCAAGCATTATAAGTCCGGTTGCCTTGTTCGCTATGTTGAGCGCCTCCCTAGATGGACCCAAAAATGGGAACAAGAGTGCTCAAGTTTATCCCGAACACCCCGGCACTCGTGGCATGGGGGCTGAAGCCGACGACTTGCCATCTCTCAGAATTGATAAACAGCCGCACAGAAGGTAATATTTTAAATTAACAAGTGTTGCTTAGCGCATATGAACTAAGTTTTCAGCGCACAGGATAACAAAATGCGAGTCTACTCAAATATTACATCTTTGGAGCCCTCACCCGCAATAGTGCGGGCACCCTTCAGGACACTCTTATAATACATCTCGGGCGTGCGGTGCTCCTTGCCCTGCGGTGGCGGGTCCATCACAAGCTTCTGGGCATCCATCTTGCCCCAGTGCACCTTTGCGCGGGCAAGGGGCCGATGGGCACCCTCAATACAGGCGGAGTGCTTGATGACTTCAACCCACGGGCACGCATCCACCAGCCGCCGCACCAGGCCGAAGTAGCTCCCAGGCATGGCCTCCTTAGGCCACAGCCGAACTATGAGGCCCTTCATGGCCTGTTCGGACGCCTTGTGGAGCTCGACCAGCTGCTTCAGCTGGTCGCTAAGGGGCACCGGATGTCCGGCCTCAGCATACTGAGACCAGAAGACCTTCTCTGTCGAGCTCCCCTCCTCGGCCCGGTAGAACGCGACAGCATCGGACACGCTGCGAGGAAGATCTGCGAATGCTCCTGGAGAGCTCCGAATTCGGGTAAGCAACAGGTAATTAACACTCACATGCTTACTTTGCATGAAAAATGCCTTACCCGCTGCTATTTTCTTCAACGCCTCGATTTCCTGGAGGGCCTTGTAGGCTTCGGCCTTAGTGGCTTTGGCACTCTCAAGAGCCGTTGCAAGCTCAGACTCTCGAATCTTCGAGTCACGCTCCAAGCTCTCATGTTTTTTCACGAGATCCTGGAGCTCTTGCTGTACCTCCACCACCCGCGCCTCCTGCTTCTCTCGCTCAGTGCGCTCCGCGGCCGCATTGCGTTCGGCCACGGCCACCGCCTCTTTCAGGGTCGCCACCTCATTAGTGGCCCCTGCAATACCCACGTTATCCTTGTCATTCTTTTTGCAACCAAAATCCTTTTCTGTAAGGTACAATTTTAATAAGGTGTTACTCACCTTCCTTGTCCTCGAGCTGCTTCTTGGCACGGCCGAGCTCGTTCTCGGACCGCTCGAGGCTTTCCTTCAAAGTATTGACCTCCGCAGTCAGTGCGACAGAGGTCAGCAGCGCAGCCTGCAATCCCATATTGACATATTTTTTATGACTCCTGCGTATATCTTCTTAGATCTTCAGTCCGGCTTTTCTTTCCGAACACCGAACCGAGCATCAGGGGCTACTGTCTATGCGGTACCATTTTACATATATCGAAATTCTTACCTCAAAGCCTGTTAGAAGGCTGCTGCAGGCTTCGGTCAGCCCGCCCTTGGCGAGCTGAACCTTCTGAATGACCACACTCATAATAGTGCGGTGTTCCTCTTTTATGGAGGCGCCATTGAGCGCCTCCAGCAAGCTATCCAGCACCTCTGGTTGGACGGAGGCTGCCGACATCATGGTCTTGCCCTTCTTACGAAGGGGTCGCCCGCCGGACTCCGGGGCCGCTATGGGTTCCGGGGCCGAGTCCGGTGCAAAGCCTGGGAGGTTGTCCTGCGACACCTCCGGGGCCTCCTCCTCCTGGTGGGTCCCTTCCCGGGATCGCACCTCGGCATCGTCCGCATCACGAGGGGTGGAGGCAGTCGGAAGAGAATCCATATCTGACGCACCTAAGGACCCGCTCGACGAAGCGGGAAGATCATCCTTGGGCGGACTGTAGGGTTGTATGCGGCATTAGAAAGACATTATGTGGCAAAAATAAAAACCATGAAGTTATTCGGGAGTCCGGATACTTACGATATCGCCAGGGGCTTGGCCCTTGGAGGCCAGTCCTCGTCGTCGTCACTGGCGTTGGCAGAGCAGTCCGGGGGAAGAGTTTTTCCCTTCTTGGACCCTTCGGCCTCCCTCGTTGGGGAGGCCTTCCTTTTCTTCTGTCAGGACCCCGACTCAATGCCACATCGATCTAGCATGTAATGCCTCATATCACTTTGCGGCCTCACGCACGGTATCCCCACGGGTGTCGCCTTACCTTTGCCCGGGACCGTTTGCGCATTTTGGCACACGTATATGATGGTGTCGCTAGCATCCATATGATAAAGAGCCCGGGCTGACATGGCTAGTCGTAAACCCAAAGTGGCACTAACTTACAGGGACAGGCATCCATGACCCAGCATCGAACGTGTCGGTCATCAACGAGTGAATCCAGGCTGTAGCACTGGGCTAACAGGACTCCGGTGAACCGGGCTGTAGCGGGCTAGTAGGACTCCGGTATTCATCGCGTGACATTTCCCCGAAGGGACAGACACAGGATCGAAGAAGGACACATGCTGGCCTGCCTAAGTGTCCCGGAGCAGTAGCAAGCTACCAGGGCTCAGTGGAAGCACTAGGAGACATTTCCCGGTAAGAGAGGCTACTAAGAATAAACAACTAGGTAGTCAGATCCCACACATAACAATACACATTACACGTACGCATAACATGCAAGTATGTGCTGTACAACATGGCATCACAGCATAACTCAACAATCATATAGATAAAGGCTCAGAAGAGCCATCATAGCATTTATTGCAAACAGGGGTCACAAAACCCATCATACAGAGCATACAAGCAACAAGCGGAAGCATTACATGTCTGGGTACAGACATCTACAAATGAAAAAAGCTGAAGAGCCTGACTATCTACAACATCCGATCAAGATCGTAGCTGAGGTACTAGCTACTAGTCGAAGTCCATGAGAACCCTAGTAAGACCGAAGTCTCTGCTGCAAAAACATAAATAAAGCAACATGAGTACAAAGGTACTCAGCAAGACTTACATCAGATCCTATCATACATGCATTTGTATCAAGAGGGTAATGTGGGGTTTAGTTGCAGCAAGCCAGCTTTGACTCTGTGGCTATCCTGTTCTACGACTACCAGAAACTCTGGAGGTGAGACAACGTACACGAGTCCACTAATCACCATACAATACACTACTATGGATTCATCCCCGTCTCCCTACGAGAAGGCCATCCATAGCACTCACACTTGTCTTGAGCATTTTAGAGTATCCACTTCAAGTTGTCTATGTACCATGTAAGCATCCAAGAAGTCCATAACCGCGGACTCGGCTATTCGAATAGATCATGTTAACCCTGCAGGGGTGTACTTCTTCACACACGCTCTCGCCACTTACCGCCATGTACACGTCATGTATCTCGGCAACCTTCAAGCGGAAGCCTGGCGAGGGTGTCGGCCACGACCTGACTAACCACACAAGACTCTAGTCCAGGTTTATCTCCTATTCGGGTTCCATCCGCAAGGAGATCCGGCCGGGGTGTCGCTTACGGCCCCAAACGATGTGAGCAGGGTTCCCGAGCCCACCAACCGGGTGCCACTCGGTACACCGGGCCACGTGTGCCTAGTCTGTCCCAAGCCCACCCTGCCGGGTGCCACTTGGTGGAAAAATAGCACTACCTACAAACACCAGAAACTAGTTGCGACTCCTGGACAGAGATCAAGTTGGCTAATAAGTCGAGAGGGGCACTTAAGCATTCCAATGTGTGGTAGTATCGAGTCATTGGACAACATACATAGAACTCAGTGCTTAAGGACGGTTCCAGTGAGACCACCCACCATGTACTCCTACATGGCCTCTCACCGCTACCTTTACCAAATCGTGTTTACACACTTAACTCTCAGCATCGGAACACATCGTAACACTCCAATTCATTCCCAATGAACCAGACCTGACACAACTCTAAGCAATAGCAGGCATAGCATGGTAGGAACACAACAATGGCTTCAATCAACTCCTACACATGCTAGTGGGTTTCAACTATTTACTGTGGCAATGACAGGTCATGCAGAGGAATGGGTTCAACTACCGCAGCACAAAGTAGCATATGAATCGTTGTTGTCCTAATGCAATAACTGAGAGCAGGAGCGAGAGAGTAGGGTTTTATCGAAATGAACAAGGGGGTTTGCTTGCCTGGTAAATCAACAAGGGAGGCACTGCTTCACAGACAGGTACTCTGGAACGTCTCCGGAGCAGGACCTATCGAGAAGGAACGGTGCCGGCAATCAAAACACAATCATATGCAACAATATGATGCATGAGCATGGCATGTAGATGTGATGCTGTTTGAGCTAATGTAACTAGTAAACATTTGGTTTGAAGTCCATTTGAACCAAAGGTTCAAATGCATTTCTAAATTAAGTCTCTTATATATGCCATAATGTGTTTTCCCATATTCAGCATGTATAAGTTGGTTTTTCATGCATGAAACTAGTACAGATGGAAAAATTGCATTTTTCTGATAATTTTTCATATATAAATTATTTTAATCTGAGCTACGGTTGAATTGTTATGAATTTTTGAAGTTTAAAACAATTTCTGGAATTTCCTGATTTAATTTAAATCCAGAAATCATATTATTGCGCCAGCATGACGTCAGCACGACGTCAGCGGTCAACTGGGCTGGTCCGGGTCAAACCTGACGTGTGGGGCCCACACGTCAGTGATAGGGGGGTTAAACAGGGGTTAATTTAGTTCTAATTAAAAGTTAGTGGCGCTGGGGCCCACTGTCAGCGTCAGGGGGGGGGGGTTAGTTAACGGTGATTAGCACTAAGCTAATCACCTGCCGACGGGGCCCACTCGTCAGGCCGGCGAGGTCGTCGGCGGCGACCTCTGGACGCGGCGGCGTCCGCGAAACAGGCCACGGGGGCGGCGTCGGAGAGCACCGGGGCGTAGCCCGGGCTCTCGCGCATCTGGTGGGGCGGGTGGAAGGAGCGGGGGAGGCCGGAGCTCGCCGGAGCAAAGCTCGCGGCGGCGGCCGGAGCTCGGCTTCGATCGGGAACGGGCTGCGAGGCACTAGGGAGGCGGCGAGCGGGTCCGCGTGACTCGCCAGAGTGCACTGAGTGCAACGGCGAGCTCGGCTGCGGCCTGCGGCGGCTGTGGCCATGACGGCGAGGAGCTGCGGCGGCGATGGCTTCGGCCATGGTGGGGAACGGGGCTACGGCGCGGGAACGAAGGGAAGAAGGTAGGGGAAACGGGAAGAAGCTCACGGCGATCACGCAGAGCAGCACAGCGGGGTCGGGGGAGACCTGGTGACGGCGAATCGACGGCGGCGGACGGTGGAGCCCGAGGAGGAAGACGATGGCGATGGCGGCGATGGAGGCCGTCCGGAGGTGCGTGGCTCGACGAGGAGGTAGCCGGCGACGTGGCGGAGCTCATGGACTGCTCAGATGCTCTCGAGGGGCACGGTGGCTACGTCTACGGCGAGCGGTGGCGTCGGTGGCGTTCGGCCATGAGAGAGAGAGAGACAGAGGAGAGGATGAGGGCAAGGGGGAGTGCGAGGGGGTCGGGGTGGCTGCGTGGCGTCGTCCGGGGCATCCAGACGAGGAGGGGAGGGGCAGGCAGACAGGGAGGGAGGAGGCGTGGCGCGGTGGCGCGCGCGCGCGCCGGGCACGCTCCCCTCCCTCTGTCGAGGACGAAGACGACAAAGGAGGGGGCGGGCTGGGCCGCCTGCTGGCTGGGCCGGCCTGCTGCTGGGCTGCACAGGGGGGGAGCCCCAGGTAAGCTTCTCCTTCTTATTTCTGTTTTCTATATTTTTTTGACATTTGTTTTGATTTAATAAAATACTAAATCAATTTAATACCTTATGCCAATTTTTGCAGGAGCTAGATATATTATTCCAGAGCTCCTTTATAAATGGCATAATTTTTGGACCATATTTCATATATATAGCAATATATTTCCAATGCAAATATTTATCGAATTAATCCAAATGGCCAAAATAAATATCCATGAGCTCCTAAAAATATTGTTTTGATTTTTATCTCTGTCCGATATTTTCAGAGAGCAACATGAGCATTTTCTTGGACCCTTTTGGAGAAATTTTTATTTGGGTCATTTTCAAAAATGATTCTGAGGGTTCCACCAATCCTCATTTCAAATTTAAATGAAATTTAAACATGATGCACAAATGACTAGCTAGTCTAGGTCATACCAGACTAGGGATGTGACAACTCGCCCCCACTTGAAAGAATCTCATCCCGAGATTCAGGGGTCGACGGAAAGAAAGCGGGGTACTCCAGTCGAAGACGATCTTCTCGCTCCCAAGTAGCTTCTCTCTCGGAATGATGAGACCACTGAACTTTGAGAAACTTGATGTTCTGACGTCGGGTAACACACTCCGCTTGATCAAGAATGCGAACCGGGTACTCTCGGTATGTGAGGTTATCTTGGAGATCAAGCGTTTCGTGGTCCACTCCACGGATAGGATCCGAGAAGCAACGCCTGAGTTGAGAGACGTGGAAGACATCATGAACTCGAGAAAGATGTGGGGGTAGTTCCAACTGGTAGGCAACCTCTCATCGTTTAGCGAGAATGCGAAAGGGACCAATGTAACGAGGAGCCAACTTGCCCTTGATACCGAAACAATGGGTACCCTTCAAAGGAGTAACCCGAAGGTAAGCTTGGTCGCCAATTTCATAAGTCATATCCTTATGATGACGATCGTACTGGCTTTTCTGACGAGACTGGGCTGTTTTCAAATTCTCACGAATGATGCGAACTTGCTCTTCTGCCTCCTGGATCATGTCCGGTCCAAAGAATTGTCTTTCACCGGTTTCTGACCAGTTCAAAGGTGTTCGACATCTTCGTCCATAGAGAACCTCAAAAGGAGCTTTCTTGAGGCTGGATTGGTAGCTATTGTTATAAGCAAACTCGGCGAAAGGAAGACATTTCTCCCAATCCATACCGAATGAGATAACGCAAGCTCTGAGCATGTCTTCGAGAATTTGATTGACCCGTTCCACCTGACCACTCGACTGAGGGTGGAAAGCGGTACTGAAGGAAAGATGGGTTCCCATGGCAGTTTGGAAACTCTCCCAGAAATGAGAAGTGAAAAGACTGCCACGGTCCGAATTGATCTCTAGTGGAACACCATGGAGTGACACTATTCGAGAAATATATAAGTCAGCAAGCTGACTAGCAGTGATACTCTCTCGAACAGGAAGGAAGTGACCCACTTTGGAGAGATGATCAATGACTACGAAGATAGCGTTATTCCCTTTCTTGGTCGTGGGAAAGCCGGTGATGAAGTCCATACCAACTTTATCCCATTTCCATTCAGGAATAGCTAAAGGCTGAAGGGTGCCAGCAGGTCTTTGATGCTCTGCCTTAACGCGACGACAAACGTCACATTTAGCAATGAACTCAGCGATTTCTCTCTTCATCCTAGTCCACCAGAACCTCTGGCGTAGGTCCTGATACATCTTAGTACTACCGGGATGAATCGTGAGAGGAGATTCATGCGCCTCCTTAAGAATCAATTGTCGCAGATGTTGATTCTTGGGAACCACCAAGCGATTCTCAAAGAAAACAACACCACGATCATCCATAGAGAAACACCCACCAACTCCCTTCTTAATGTTTCTCTTAATGCGGATAACCCCCCTATCAAACTTCTGGTCAGAGATGATCTGATCCTCAAGGGTAGGTTTCGCCACCAAGGTAGAAAGGAATCCGCGAGGAGCAATGTGAAGGTTAAGCTTACAGAATTCCTCATGGAGAAGTGGTTGGCCTTGCTGCAACATGAGATTGTTGCAATAGGATTTACGACTTAGAGCATCAGCCATGACATTGGCTTTGCCTAGGGTGTAGGTAATCCCTAGATCATAATCTGTGAGCAATCACGTGCATAGTGTCCTGGCTTCCCGCATGTGAAGCAAGTCCCTGAGGTTGGACGTGGACCCGCACTAACAAGCGGTCTACCAGTAGGCCTGGGTGGAACATACGACTGAGCTGGGGAAGGCACCACATAGGATGGCCTCGGTGCATAACCGGAAGGAAGAGCGGAGTTTGGAACCCAAATCCGGCGCTTCTGGGAACTAGAGCCAGAGGAGGATCCCAAATCACGGGTGTGCTTACGAGACTCCTCGTAAGTGAGCTGAGCTGTCTCTGCATTAATGGCTTTGTTCACAAGAGCTTGGAATGTATCACAATGATGCAGGTGGAGATCACGACGCAACTTGGGGTTGAGACCCTTTCGGAACCTAGCCTGCTTCTTGGCGTCCGTGGACACTTCTTCTGTGGCATAACGGGTGAGGTTCTCGAACTCTCTGCTATAAGCATCAACAACCATCTTACTCTGGATGAAACTGCAGAACTCTTCTCTCTTGCGATCAAGGAGGGCCTGGGGAATGTGATGCTCGTGAAAAGACTCAGTGAAGTCCTTCCAGGTAGGAATCTGGCCAGCTGGAAGCATAGCCTCATAGTTCTGCCACCAAAGACTAGCAGGACCTTCCAGGTGGTATGTGGCATAGGTGACCTTGTCATCTTCAGCTACGCTCGCGGAACGCAGCTTATGAGTGATGCTATGGAGCCAGTCATCTGCATCGAGTGGCTCGATGGAATGATGAAAAGTAGGTGGGTGCAAACGAATGAAATCATGAATGGTAGCAGACCCTTTGAACCGATGTGCGGTGTTCTCCTCGATACATGCCAACAAACGGTTAGATTCACGCTTGTTCCTCTCCATTTCTAACATGAACTCTGCCAACGAAGGCTGGTCGGGAGGGTCCTCATCCCTACCATCTCCATGGTTCCGGCTACGAATAAAAGAACTTGATGACATCCTGCGAAACGAAACCCAGGGATGCAATCAACATTAACTATAGACTGTAGAATGTAGGACAAGGAATTAATATCACTCGAACTCCTTAGGAAAATTCCGGCAGCATAACGGCAGTAAAATGCTCAGAATGAGACATCCTACTAGAATGGGGTAATAACATACTCATCAGCATTACTCAAGGTTCTGAGATCATGCTAAACAGACTACACCGGAAATACTCGAAAACTGGGGTATGACTCTGATCAACCAATCCTATGGGACTACAGAGTAGTAACACGTGATCCTGATAGACGGAAGAGAAAACCTAGTTCCTTAACCCCGCCGGAAAGATAGGACGACTCAGATCAGAAGGTCATGAGGTATAAGGAGTAAAAAGAGCCTTACGTTCCAACCCACAATCAATTCCCTTACATAACTAAAGATTTTCTATATTCAACTTCGACCGGTTTGGCTTGGTAATCCTACAGGCAGTCAGGCTCTGATACCAGCGCTGTCAGGACCCCGACTCAATGCCACATCGATCTAGCATGTAACGCCTCATATCACTTTGCGGCCTCACGCACGGTATCCCCACGGGTGTCGCCTTACCTTTGCCCGGGACCGTTTGCGCATTTTGGCACACGTATATGATGGTGTCGCTAGCATCCATATGATAAAGAGCCCGGGCTGACATGGCTAGTCGTAAACCCAAAGTGGCACTAACTTACAGGGACAGGCATCCATGACCCAGCATCGAACGTGTCAGTCATCAACGAGTGAATCCAGGCTGTAGCACTGGGCTAACAGGACTCCGGTGAACCGGGCTGTAGCGGGCTAGCAGGACTCCGGTATTCATCGCGTGACATTTCCCCGAAGGGACAGACACAGGATCGAAGAAGGACACATGCCGGCCTGCCTAAGTGTCCCGGAGCAGTAGCAAGCTACCAGGGCTCAGTGGAAGCACTAGGAGACATTTCCCGGTAAGAGAGGCTACTAAGAATAAACAACTAGGTAGTCAGATCCCACACATAACAATACACATTACACGTACGCATAACATGCAAGTATGTGCTGTACAACATGGCATCACAGCATAACTCAACAATCATATAGATAAAGGCTCAGAAGAGCCATCATAGCATTTATTGCAAACAGGGGTCACAAAACCCATCATACAGAGCATACAAGCAACAAGCGGAAGCATTACATGTCTGGGTACAGACATCTACAAATGAAAAAGGCTGAAGAGCCTGACTATCTACAACATCCGATCAAGATCGTAGCTGAGGTACTAGCTACTAGTCGAAGTCCATGAGAACCCTAGTAAGACCGAAGTCTCTGCTGCAAAAACATAAATAAAGCAACATGAGTACAAAGGTACTCAGCAAGACTTACATCAGATCCTATCATACATGCATTTGTATCAAGAGGGTAATGTGGGGTTTAGTTGCAGCAAGCCAGCTTTGACTCTGTGGCTATCCTGTTCTACGACTACCAGAAACTCTGGAGGTGAGACAACGTACACGAGTCCACTAATCACCATACAATACACTACTATGGATTCATCCCCGTCTCCCTACGAGAAGGCCATCCATAGCACTCACACTTGTCTTGAGCATTTTAGAGTATCCACTTTAAGTTGTCTATGTACCATGTAAGCATCCAAGAAGTCCATAACCGCGGACTCGGCTATTCGAATAGATCATGTTAACCCTGCAGGGGTGTACTTCTTCACACATGCTCTCGCCACTTACCGCCATGTACACGTCATGTATCTCGGCAACCTTCAAGCGGAAGCCTGGAGAGGGTGTCGGCCACGACCTGACTAACCACACAAGACTCTAGTCCAGGTTTATCGCCTATTCGGGTTCCATCCGCAAGGAGATCCGGCCGGGGTGTCGCTTACGGCCCCAAACGATGTGAGCAGGGTTCCCGAGCCCACCAATCGGGTGCCACTCGGTACACCGGGCCACGTGTGCCTAGTCTGTCCCAAGCCCACCCTGCCGGGTGCCACTTGGTAGAAAAATAGCACTACCTACAAACACCAGAAACTAGTTGCGACTCCTGGACAGAGATCAAGTTGGCTAATAAGTCGAGAGGGGCACTTAAGCATTCCAATGTGTGGTAGTATCGAGTCATTGGACAACATACATAGAACTCAGTGCTTAAGGACGGTTCCAGTGAGACCACCCACCATGTACTCCTACATGGCCTCTCACCGCTACCTTTACCAAATCGTGTTTACACACTTAACTCTCAGCATCGGAACACATCGTAACACTCCAATTCATTCCCAATGAACCAGACCTGACACAACTCTAAGCAATAGCAGGCATAGCATGGTAGGAACACAACAATGGCTTCAATCAACTCCTACACATGCTAGTGGGTTTCAACTATTTACTGTGGCAATGACAGGTCATGCAGAGGAATGGGTTCAACTGCCGTAGCACAAAGTAGCATATGAATCGTTGTTGTCCTAATGCAATAACTGAGAGCAGGAGCGAGAGAGTAGGGTTTTATCGAAATGAACAAGGGGTTTTGCTTGCCTGGTAAATCAACAAGGGAGGCACTGCTTCACAGACAGGTACTCTGGAACGTCTCCGGAGCAGGACCTATCGAGAAGGAACGGTGCCGGCAATCAAAACACAATCATATGCAACAATATGATGCATGAGCATGGCATGTAGATGTGATGCTGTTTGAGCTAATGTAACTAGTAAACATTTGGTTTGAAGTCCATTTGAACCAAAGGTTCAAATGCATTTCTAAATTAAGTCTCTTATATATGCCATAAAGTGTTTTCCCATATTCAGCATGTATAAGTTGGTTTTTCATGCATGAAACTAGTACAGATGGAAAAATTGCATTTTTCTGATAATTTTTCATATATAAATTATTTTAATTTGAGCTACGGTTGAATTGTTATGAAATTTTGAAGTTTAAAACAATTTCTGGAATTTCCTGATTTAATTTAAATCCAGAAATCATATTATTGCGCCAGCATGACGTCAGCACGACGTCAGCGGTCAACTGGGCTGGTCCGGGTCAAACCTGACGTGTGGGGCCCACACGTCAGTGACAGGGGGGTTAAACAGGGTTAATTTAGTTCTAATTAAAAGTTAGTGGCGCTGGGGCCCACTGTCAGCGTCAGGGGGGTTAGTTAACGGTGATTAGCACTAAGCTAATCACCTGCCGATGGGGCCCACTCGTCAGGCCGGCGAGGTCGTCGGCGGCGACCTCTGGACGCGGCGGCGTCCGCGAAACAGGCCACGGGGGCGGCGTCGGAGAGCACCGGGGCGTAGCCCGGGCTCTCGCGCATCTGGTGGGGCGGGTGGAAGGAGCGGGGGAGGCCGGAGCTCGCCGGAGCAAAGCTCGCGGCGGCGGCCGGAGCTCGGCTTCGATCGGGAACGGGCTGCGAGGCACTAGGGAGGCGGCGAGCGGGTCCGCGTGACTCGCCAGAGTGCACTGAGTGCAACGGCGAGCTCGGCTGCGGCCTGCGGCGGCTGTGGCCACGACGGCGAGGAGCTGCGGCGGCGATGGCTTCGGCCATGGTCGGGAACGGGGCTATGGCACGGGAACGAAGGGAAGAAGGTAGGGGAAACGGGAAGAAGCTCACGGCGATCACGCAGAGCAGCACAGCGGGGTCGGGGGAGACCTGGTGACGGCGAATCGACGGCGGCGGACGGCGGAGCCCGAGGAGGAAGACGGTGGCGATGGCGGCGATGGAGGCCGTCCGGAGGTGCGTGGCTCGACGAGGAGGTAGCCGGCGACGTGGCGGAGCTCGTGGACTGCTCAGATGCTCTCGAGGGGCGCGGTGGCTACGTCTACGGCGAGCGGTGGCGTCGGTGGCGTTCGGCCGTGAGAGAGAGAGAGACAGAGGAGAGGACGAGGGCGAGGGGGAGTGCGAGGGGGTCGGGGTGGCTGCGTGGCGTCGTCCGGGGCATCCAGACGAGGAGGGGAGGGGCAGGCAGGCAGGGAGGGAGGAGGCGTGGCGCGGTGGCGCGCGCGCGCGCCGGGCACGCTCCCCTCCCTCTGTCGAGGACGAAGACGACAGAGGAGGGGGCGGGCTGGGCCGCCTGCTGGCTGGGCCGGCCTGCTGCTGGGCTGCACAGGGGGGAGCCCCAGGTAAGCTTCTCCTTCTTATTTATGTTTTCTATTTTTTTGTGACATTTGTTTTGATTTAATAAAATACTAAATCAATTTAATACCTTATGCCAATTTTTGCAGGAGCTAGATATATTATTCCAGAGCTCCTTTATAAATGGCATAATTTTTGGACCATATTTCATATATATAGCAATATATTTCCAATGCAAATATTTATCGAATTAATCCAAATGGCCAAAATAAATATCCATGAGCTCCTAAAAATATTGTTTTGATTTTTATCTCTGTCCGATATTTTCAGAGAGCAACATGAGCATTTTCTTGGACCCTTTTGGAGAAATTTTTATTTGGGTCATTTTCAAAAATGATTCTGAGGGTTCCACCAATCCTCATTTCAAATTTAAATGAAATTTAAACATGATGCACAAATGACTAGCTAGTCTAGGTCATACCAGACTAGGGATGTGACATCTTCTCTCCCCCCGCTGGGGGAGAGGCTTTCTTATTCTCCTCCTCACCTTGGTGAGAGGAGTCGGCCTCGGAGTCGTCATCCGATAGCACCTGAAAACGGGAACTCTTTCGAGTCCCCGTGGCCTTCTTCTTGGCCTTCTTCTCCGGCACCACGTGGGGTGCCGGAGCCAGCAGCCCCGTTAGGCGGGCGTCCGCTGGGTCCTCTTGCAATGGGGCCAGACAGATAGTCCGCTCGGCCTTCGCCAGCCAGTCCTGTCAAAGGTAAAGGGAGTTTAGATCCCGCATAGAGTCAAACTATGGAAAACAAGCATCCCGTAAAGGACAAAATCGCTTACCTCGTCAGCCGGACGCTGCGAGCTGAATCCGCGATCTTCGGTAGCGGATGCGGGAGCCTCGGCGCCCTTAAACAGCACCTTCCAGACATCTTCGTACGTAGTGTTGAAGAGCCCGCTCAAAGTCTGGTGCTGCGCCGGATCGAACTCCCACATGTTGAAACCCCGTCGTTGGCACGGGAGGATCCGGCGGATGAGCATGACCTGGACCACGTTGACAAGCTTGAGCTTCTTGTCCACCAGCTTTTGGACGCAGGCTTGGAGTCCGGTCAGCTCCTCCGAATCACCCCAAGTCCGGCCGCTCTCTTTCCAGGAGGTGAGCCGTGTGGGGATGCCAGATCTGAATTCGGGGGCCGCTGCCCATTCAGGGTCACGCGGCTCGGTGATGTAGAACCACCCCAATTGCCACCCCTTGATGGTTTCCACGAAAGTGCCCTCAAGCCAAGTAACGTGGGACATCCTGCCCACCATGGCACCTCCGCACTCCGCTTGGCTGCCCTTCACAACATTCGGCTTGACACTGAAGGTCTTGAGCCACAAGCCGAAGTGGGGCTGGATGCAGAGGAAGGCCTCACACACGACGATAAATGCCGAGATGTTGAGGATGAAATTCGGGGCCAGATCATGGAAATCCAGGCCGTAGTAGAACATGAGCCCCCGGACAAAGGGATGATGTGGGAATCCCAGTCCGCAGAGGAAATGGGGAAGAAATATTACCCTCTCATGGGGCCTGGGGGTGGGGATGAGCTCTCCCTCGTCGGGGAGCTGGTGCGCGATGTCGCTGGACAAATATCCGGCGTTGCGCAGCTTCTGGATCTGCCCCTCCGTGACGGAGGAGGCCATCCACTTGCCTCCTGCTCCGGACATAGTTGGAGAAGGTTGAGGTGAGAAGTGCGGACTTGGGCGCTGGAGCTCGAGTTCGCGGAGTTGGATAAGCCAAGGAGGAAGAAGGCGCAGGTAAAAGAGTTGGATCTTTATCCCCTTATATGGGCGGACACAAACATGCGTCCCCACCGGCCTGATATAACTCGCTTATCCCCCAAGCGCCGCAATCAATGGCGCGGTTGGGTTACCCACGTCTGTATTGATGGGAATCCCGGAATAAGGGGAACACGATCTCTGCTTCGACAAGACGTGCCAAGGAAACCGCTTCGCTAAACGCGCTAAGGTGGTACAATAAAAACAATTCGGGTAAAGGCTTGGTAGTGGTGTGACGTCACGCCACAAAACACGTCAGCAGATTGAACTGGTGTAATATTATTCTGTCTACGGTGGTACGTGGAATTTATTTTTGCAGAGCCGGACACTATCCTGGTGTTCACAATCTTCTATAAATTATTCGGAGGAAGAACCCGCCTTGCAATGCCGAAGACAACATGCGCGTCGGACTCGTCGTCATTGAAGCCTGGTTCAGGGGCTACTGAGCGAGTTCCGGACTAGGGGGTGTCCGGATAGCCGAACTATCATCATCGGCCGGACTCCAAGACTATGAAGATACAAGATTGAAGACTTCGTCCCGTGTCCGGATGGGACTTTCCTTGGCGTGGAAGGCAAGCTTGGCGATACGGATATGAAGATCTCCTCCCATTTTAACCGACTCTGTGTAACCCTAGCCCTCTCCGGTGTCTATATAAACCGGATGGCTTTAGTCCGTAGGACGAACAACAATCATACCATAGGCTAGCTTCTAGGGTTTAGCCTCCTTGATCTCGTGGTAGATCCACTCTTGTAACACACATCATCAATATTAATCAAGCAGGACGTAGGGTTTTACCTCCATCAAGAGGGCCCGAACCTGGGTAAAACATCGTGTCCCTTGTCTCCTGTTACCATCCGCCTAGACGCACAGTTCGGGACCCCCTACCCGAGATCCGCCGGTTTTGACACCGACACCTACCACATAAATCTTGATCTCTAGCCTTCCCCAAGTTTCTTTCCACTCAAATCTTCTTTCCACCAAATCCAAATCCTGTGAGAGAGAGAGAGTTGAGTGCTGGGGAGACTATCATTTGAAGCACAAGAGCAAGGAGTTCATCAGCAACACAACATTTGTTACTTCTTGGAGAGTGGTGTCTCCTAGATTGGCTAGGTGTCACTTGGGAGCCTCCGTCAAGATTGTGGAGTTGAACCAAGGAGTTTGTACGGGCAAGGAGATCGTCTACTTCATGAAGATCTACCCTAGTGAGGCAAGTCCATCATGGGCGACGACCATGGTGGGATAGACAAGGTTGCTTCTTTATGGACCCTTCGTGGGTGGAGCCCTCCATGGACTAACACAACCGTTACCCTTCGTGGGTTGAAGTCTCCATCAACGTGGATGTACGATAGCACCACCTATCGGAACCACGGCTCAAAAATCTTTGTGTCTCCAAATTGCATTTCCACACTCCAATCACATCCCTTTACATTCTTGAAATTTGCATGCTTTACTTTTCGCTGCTCATATACTCTTTGCATGCTTGCTTGATATGTATTATGAATGTTAAACTTGTGCCAAAACTCCACTTCAACTTAAAGAAATTAAAAACTGCAACTTTTCTTGCTTAGTGTCTATCCCCCCCTCTAGACACCTCTTCTCGATCCTTTCACACTCCCCTCCCAATTCCCCCCCCCCTCATTCATACCTCGTGGGTGCCAAATCACCTTCTCCCCGGGAAGCTCCCTTCTCCAGAGCCGCGAAACCTCAGCCCCTCCTCCATGGTGCCCCCCACCACACCAATTTCACAGCTGCCCTCCTACCTAATGCCGGAGACGCTGTCCATTTGCCGTCGTGCACTGGACCGTGTGCCTCTTACTCCGTGCTGCTGGAGCTGCCTCGACGACGGTCGCGTGAACCATACTGGAGCCGATTCACCCCCGCCGTTGTTCATGGCGCCGGAGCGGCTCCAACTTCGGATCCGTCCAGAGTCCCGGCGCTGCTTCCCCATAGCCGTCGACTGTCATGACATCGTTGTTTCCCTGCCTCCGGTCGCCACCGCCACCACGCCGGCCTCACCAACTCGACAGCTGGACCTTCCTACTTTACCATGCCGCCAGATAGGTCGCACCCTCATCTCAAATCACTTTATTTAGGCGTTAGTTGTCTGAATTTTTATTCTGGGCCAATCGATTCCCAATGGGAAGCAGCACCCCTCGAGGCGGCGGAGCTCCTAGGCTGTCGGTTGGATGGTGTCTAACGTAAGGGTGCGGGGCTGCAAGTTCACCGCGGAAGCAGTGCTTAGATGGCTATCTTAGAGTTGCGTGGGTTGAAGGTACTGCCGCCGCCGGATATGGATGACGGGGAGTCTTTGTGGATTGGCCTGGGGGCAGCGCAACCACGGCAGTGCGGTGGGGCGGGGAGCGGGGTTTTGGCCGGGGCCACAGACAGCGGAGGCAGGCTGCTCTACTGTTGGTCGCTGGCTCTTCGGGGAAGATTCCGAACAGTGTCAGCCGGGAGGCACAAGACGGCCATCAAGCCATCCGGCGTAGATCGGACATTACCAAAATAAAATAAAATAGTGTGACCCCAATTTAGTCTTCAGTCAACAGATGTGTGGCCACTCTCATACCTTGCTGTTGATCTCTTAGTGTATTTCTTCATATCAAAGAGATATGTCATTCTTAACATTATGCGTTATCTGCATCTTCAGCCACACCGTCTTCGGACTCACCGCAGCTGCTCCAACAAGGGAAGCATACACCAGAAGCGAGCTATCGTCCCCACTTAACAGTTCCCTGCATCGAATGTGCATGCCTGACATGGACAACCTTAACAACTGTAGGGCCATCGACAAGACAGCACATGATGCTCACTCCTATGGATGGCGGCCAGATAGGTTGTACCCTCATCTTAATTGTGTGCAACATTTATGGCTTTGTTATTCATATAAGCATGGAAAATAGATTATCTCATTTCGCTGTATATTCATGCTGATCTCTTATGGGTCTTGTTCAGGAGTTAACGTTGTTCCATAGTTCAGCTAAGATACTTGTTCTTTAGGTAACGTTGTTCCATAGTTATCATCCATCAGCCAATGCTATCCCACAGGCTGGTGATTATAGTATTATACCACTTCTAGTATTACCTATGTTGTTCTTTAATACTTTTGTGTGCCATCTATTTAATCTCGAGTAAAACGATACATATTCTGTAGCTTTCATCTGTGTTCTCCCTTTAGTTTTTGAAACCTATTGCTGCTAGTTAACCCCAGTCCTACTATTTATGTCATCTCCTACAGGTACTCATTACATAAATCTAACTACTAGTTGTCTTCCATGCATGTCAGATATAATTGCACACACTGATATATCCACAAGAACCTCACGGAGCAATGTAAAGGCCAATAAACTTGATGTCAATGATACCCAATATGATGGAACATGTAAATGCAGTTCTTCGGAAGACTTGCAGAAAGATGATGAATCCTCTTCACCCCACAAGGTCCTTGCTCTAACTTGGCCTGTGATATGGGTACAACATGCATATAATGTCCTGGAGTGTATCTACTCTGTTGCAATGACATGTGCTTAGCATGCTGATCATGCATGTAAATATGTCATGCCTTCCTGTTTTTCAGTACCTATTTCATTCATGATAACATGTTTTCAAATTCAAGTATTGTCATTCTACTCTATCGCAATGACATCTTCTTAATTTGGACACCATGCTTCTGAATATCTTATGCATTGTTATTCATCAGTATGTACTTCATCTGTCTACCATACCATGTTTTTTTACATTGAAGTGTTGTTCTAGTGCTCTGTTGCAATGCCATCTTAGTTTCCCAATCATACATGTGTATGTTGCCTTAGTTTTTTCTGTACGTATTCCGCTAGCATACATTTTTACATTCAACTAGTGTTTTTTTGCTGTGTTGTCCTGTCGTATCCCTAGCTCTTACACCATACTCCCTCCGTCCAGATTACATGTTGCCGAAATGGATAAAAAAGGATGTATTTAGAATTGAAATACGCCTAGACCCATCCATTTTTTTCCGGATGGAGGGAATACATGTCAATATGTCATGCCTTTCTATTCTTCAGTACCTATTCCATCTCTCTGTTGTAGCATGTTTTATAATTAAAGCACCATTCTTCTATACAAGGCATGCAATGGCAAGACGACTATGTTAGAATCTGAAGGGTTACAAACAAGGCCTTTGCAAAAGATCCAAACGCTAGGAGATAATAAACCAACTCCAGTTTTTATAGATACTGATGCAGCATAGAGAAACCCAACTCCTACTGATAATAAGCAGATTCCAGTGGCCAAAGAACTAGTCCACTCTAGTCTAGCAAAAATATGTCAACTCCATTCTAAGAAGCGTGTGCGTATCCTTGCATCATGAAATTTTATAGCATGCTGATCATATTTCTACATGTTTCTTACCCATCTCTCTTTTAGAAAATAAGCTTAACAAATAGAAGAATTTCTGCACTGGTATCGTATGTGAGGAAATATTCTTGCAGGAATTCTCTGTGCTCCAATGCAGATGTAAGTACCTGTTGTATATCACTATATTTTACATCAGCATGTATTTTGTTAATCAGCGTGAATCCAACCTTTATCTTATCTAAATTTAGTTGTAGCAAAATGTATGATTAAAGGCCACAATGTTGATTTTTGTAAGGAAAACTGCCTGGTAGTTTTGCATCCTGAGCTGCATGAGTGTACTATCTCATATCAGTGGGTTTGAATACTTTGATTCTGTAGTGGGTTTTTAGTGTTTTTTTACTGTGTTATCCTGTCGTATCCCTAGCTATTACATCATACTCCCTCCGTCCGGATTACATGTCACAGAAATGGATAAAACTGGATGTACCTGTTGTAGCTTTCATCTGTGTTCTCCCTTTAAATTTTGAGACCCGTTGCTGCTAGTTAACCCCAGTCCTACTATTTATATTGTCTCCTATAGACACAAATCTAACTATTAGTTGTCTTCCATGCATGTCAGATATAATTACACACACTGATATATCTACAAGAACCTCAAGAAGCAATGTAATGACCAACAAACATAATGTCAATGATACCCAATAGGATGGAACATGTAAAGGCAGTTCTTCAGAAGACTTGCAGAAAGATGATGAATACTCTTCACCCCACAAGTTCCTTGCTCTAACTTGGCTCGTGATATGGGTACAACATGCATATAATGTCCTGGAGTGTATATACTCTGTTGCAATGCCATGTGCTTAGCCTGTTGATCATGCATGTAAATATGGCATGCCTTCCTGTTTTTCAGTACCTATTCCATTCATGATAACATGTTTTCAAATTCAAGTATTGTCATTGTACTCTATCGCAATGCCATCTGCTTAGTTCGGACATCATGCTTCTGAATATCTTATGCATTGTTATGCATTAGTACGTACTTCATCTGTCTACCATACCATGTTTTTTTTACATTGAAGTGATGTTCTAGTGGTCTGTTGCAATGCCATCTTAGTTTTCCAATCATACACGCGTATGTTGCCTTAGTATTTTTCTGTATGTATTCCGCTACCATACAATTTTACATTCAACTAGTGTTTTTTTACTCTGTTGTTCTGTCGTATCCCTAGCTCTTACATAATACTCCATGTTGCCGAAATGGATAGAAATGGATGTATCTAGAACTGAAATACGCCTAGACCCATCCATTTATTTCCGGATGGAGGGAATACATGTCAATATGTCATGCCTTTCTATTCTTCAGTACCTATTCCATCTCTGTTGTAGCATGTTTTATAATTGAAGCACCATTCTTCTATATAAGGCATGCAAGGGGAAGATGGCTATGTTAGAATCTGAAGGGTTACAAACCAGGTCTTTGCAAAAGATCCAAACACCAGGAGATAATAAACCAACTCCATTTTTTATAGATACTGCTCCAGCACAGAGAAACCCAACTCCCACTGATAATAAGCAGATTCCAGTGGCCAAAGAACTAGTCCGCTCCAGTCCAACAAAAGAATGTCAACTCCATTCTAAGAAGCGTGTGTGTATCCTCGCATCATGAAATTTTATAGCATTCTGATCATATTTTCTACATGTTTCTTACCCATCTCTCTTTTAGAAAATAAGGTTAAACGATAGAAGACTTCCTCCATTGGGATCATATTCGAGGAAAATATCTTGCGGGAATTCTCCGTGCTCCAATGCTGATGTAAGTACCTGTTGTATATCACTATATTTTTACATCAGCATGTATTTTGTTAATCGACGTGAATCTAACCTTTATGTGATATAAAATTAGTTGTAGCAAAATGTTAAAGGCGCCAATGTTGATTTTTGTAAGGAAAACTGCCTGGTAATTTTGCATACTGAGCTGCATGAGTGTACTATCTCATATCATGCACATTACTGAATTGTAGTGCTTCTCTAGTTGCCCATTCATTCATTGTGTCAATGTTGCTTTCGTATTACCTTACCTGGCTGATGATAGTTGTGCCATATTGTGTTAATTTGGTGTAGGCTAGTTGCCCAAATGTTCGTTGTGTCAATGTTGTTTTCCTATTATCTGACTTGGCCAATGATAGCAATGCTAGTGTGTTAATTTGGTGCAGGCTGCTGAAGGTAAGAAGAAAAACTCTAAAAACAGCAAGGCAACCCCATTATTTATTTCCAATAAATCTAGGTTAGGTAATATGGCAATAACTCATAATTAATTTGTTTGGTTCCCCTCCTAATTTATGTTATGATGCAGTGGTTGAGACACTCTCAACTATCAATAATACAAGCCTGCCAAAATCGACATCTGAATCTGTTCAGTATCCTCTGTCTTGAATGCAACGGAATAGATGTATGTTTGTGAACCAATTAATGGCTGAAGCAATGATGGAAATGGTGGAGGAATCAGAGGTGTAGAGTCGTGCGACACAACAACTGATCAATGTTTTCAAAGATAGTGTAGCAAAGCAGCAAGAACTTGCCCGCATGCTTATGGGCGTCATCTGTGCTGAGGTTGCAGATTGTGATGTTGTAGATCGTTAGGTTCTGCTCATTTATTTGCACTGGCATCAATATTTGATTGCTAGTGGATGTAATTTCCTGTAATATATGCTGGATGTGTAACATTTTTCCCTGTATGTCGTACCTTTGCTTGATCGGTTTTGGTCCTGTGCATAATTGCTCATCGTAATGGGCTCAAATTATATAATTTGGCCTAAATACATGTACAAACTTTAGTGGGCCCATTAAGTTAATGGGCCGTTACTAGGCCGAAAGTTAATGGTCGGACCTCTTACCTCCCGGGTCGTTAACAGGCCGACATTGAAGCAGGCAACACGTGGTCCCAATTGATTTCATGGGCCGTTAATAGGTCGTTACTAAGTTTGGGCTACATATGGCCCAACTATACTGTAGGCCTTTAGCAGGCCGAAAGAGACAATGGCTTGTACTGGACCATGAAGAGCATGGGCCGCTAAGAGGCCGAAAGTCAGGTCGTATTGTAAATGGCCCAACTGTGTTGTGGGACTTTAGCATGCTGAAAGAGAAACCGGGCTGGTATTGGACCATGAAGGGCATGGGCCGTTAAAAGGCCAAAACTAAGGTCCGACTACAAATGGCCCAACTCATTTATGGTCCGTTAACAGGCCGAAAGGCACACAGGGCCGAGAATTGGCCCAACACTTAAATGGGTCGCTAAAAGGCCAAAACTCAGGTCCTACTACAAATGGCCCAACTGATTTATGGGCCTTCACCAGGCTGAAAGAGACATCGGGCTGGAAATTGGCCCAACACTTAAATGGGCTGCTAAAAGGCCGAAACTCAGGTCCAACCACAAATGGCCCATCTGATTTATGGGCCGTCAACAGGCTGAAAGACACACCGGGTCGGAAATTAGCCCAACATTTAAATGGGTCCCTAAAAGGCCGAAAGATGTACATCCTGAAAATTGGGCAATCCATTGAATGGGCCGTTAACAGGCCGAAATCTCATCGGGGCGATATTGAGCCCAAATATATAGCGGGTTGTTAATGGGCTTGAACTGACGATGGGCTGCAATGGTGTCAAATCTTTAACGAGCCGTTGACGGGCCGAATTGGCACATCTCGTATGGGCCGTGGGCTTAAATGGACATGACACAAGTAGGCCTTATATGGGCCGGCCTGCTAATTTTTACTAGGCCAACCTTTTTCACCGGAATGGGCCACTGTTGGGCCATGCCACGTGTCGAGCTATCATAGGCACCTCATGTCTAATGAGTGGATGGCACCTATCCCAACGGTGAGGCAACACGTGTTTTCTGCGGCCAATGATGACTTTACACGTGGAAAATCCCCATTGGTCCGGGCTGTTAACGGGTTATCGGATCCAAAATTGGACCCAATAGCTTAACGCGTTTCGTTATGGTGGATGCCACGTGTCGATCACCCTTGACGAAAGCACTTCTGTGACGTGCGATTTATCATCATGGAAGTGGACACTTCCGTGATGATAATTTTGGTAATGTCATGGAACACTTCTACGACAGCACATGTATGACTATCTTGATTCTGCCATAAAATCGTCATGGATGTACATGCATGACAAAAAACGAGACCTACTGTGACAAACACGTATCATAACAGAAGTGTATTTTTTTGTAGTGGTAGAGGGTTTAGGAGAAGTGGGTTGGTTCCTATCATTCATGCATACCTACATTTGTTGTGTTTGCTTGTTGCATGGATGTGCATACAGAGAAAACTTCACCAAGTTCTTTCACGTGCATATATTGTGGGGGAGTTTGCTCTATATAGTGTGGGTTTACTAGCATCAAATTCTTGTGTAGCATTTCGAGGCTAGTGCAACCGGTTTTGATAACATCAACTATCTTTGTGATATTTGAGGCTATCAAAACCACCTAAAGTATACAATTTATTCTTGGATAGATTGCATACTTGTTTTAAATTCGTTATATAAACCCTCTTCTTGAGATTGTCATCAATTACCAAAATGGGGAAGACTCAAAGGGCATGTAGCCCCTAAGTGTGGTTTTGGTAATTAATGACAATCTCTATGGAAATGTTTTTACTGAGATATATTTGAAGGTATTGTCCATGGATGGTGCATCAAGGATATTAGATGGAATCACGGATGTAGTCCATATATATGAAGATATGTGTGCTCTAAGATTTGGTGATAGTTGACAATTCCTATGGAGCGTCAAGTGCATTGAATCCTATATGAAGAAATGTTCTATAGTGACGAAGCGTGTTGGATTTATGTGGGAAGAATGCCATCAAAATATTCGAAGAAGTCCTCATGGTATCCCTCTCCAGATACCCTGTGCGCACGGACCTCCTGACCCCCGTGCACATGGGGTCGAGTGTCAACTCTCTGGATACCCCGTGCGCATGGGGTCCCTGGCCCCCGTGCACACGGGGCCTAGGCTTTGGCACTTGAGGTCCCATATCCAGTGAAGTTTCAAGTTGGACTTTGGGGATTTCCGTTGAAGCCATCAAGATTTATTTTAATGTCTAACCAAATATATTCAAGGTGGAGTTCGTTAAAGGATCTCAAAGATTGACACATGTGGGCTTTTCAGGATCAAGGGCTTGAGAGAATAATTAAAGAGAATAATTCAAGTTATGGCTTCAAGACAAGATCATGGTGAGCTCATATGTTGGGTTTAGGTTGATCAAGTCTTAAAGCAAGCAACTAGAGTGAAGAATTCATTGTGCCTCTCAAGAGATTATGATGGAGTTTTAGGAGAGGATGTGGTGACCAAGATAATATTCATAGTGGAACTTGATATGGTCATGGAAGAGTCTATGGTGATATAGTCTTGAAGAAATATAGGGGAATGAAGAGTTCATTGTGGCTTTCAAGAAACAAAGATGGGGCATGAAGTAAAGATGTTGGTTAACCAAGATTAAGCTTGAAGATTATCTAGATGGTCAACTCTCAAAGTGCAATCTTTGTACCACGTGGGATCAAGTTATCTAGTGGTATGGCAAGTAATTGTGAATTGTGCTTTGTTACCTAACCCATGCTATGTATTTGTTATGTCTATTTGGGTTAGGAGTTTCTCATGGGCTTGCATCAAAAGGAAATATTTCAAGTAGCCTAGTGTGGATGACATCAAGTGGTGATGGTCATCGGGTTCAAGGTGTCCAAGTGCAACATGAGAAGCCGGAGGTTATATGCTTTGAAGCTTGTGGTCCACATCATGATAATGTGCATCTGAAGATGATCTTAAGTTAAGGCTTCCCTCATTGCAATATGAGGAAGCATTTCGAGCATTTCACCAAGTGTTTGTGGACAAGAAAAGGATTTCAACTTAAGGCAAGCATTAAAGTCATCATCAGGCTCAAGTGGAATGTGCAAGGCAAAGGTATAACTTAGCTAGGTTTTCCTAGTTTTGCCGGTCTCATGGCGCTTGGAGGGATACTAGATTATAGGTTTGATAGTCGTACTATCAAGGGGGACTTTCAGGCAGGTAGCTTGATCACATCACATGTAGAGAGATCAAACCTTTGCATAATTTGCATCATTGTTTATTGTTGATCTTGGGTGGTTCTCTATGTGAGGACCTTAGACTTCTCCATAGATTTAAGGGTTAATTGGATTCATGCCACTGTAACTTTCGCAAGTTGGAAAAATGCCATTACAAAAGCCAGAGTTGGAAATATGCCACTACAACTTTTCCATACCTCTATATACGCCATTATCTTGACTTAATAGAATAACGGATCAATAAAGACTTGTATTCCAATGTGTATTTCAGTACTGACCATACTATCCATGTGCCCACCGAACTGTTATTGAAAAACGCGATTTCTCTTGCCCAGCCGCCGAGTACTTCTGGCGTACGCAGCTAGCAAGCTGACTTCCGCTCCAGATCGAACCTGCACGCACCTAGCACCGGCAAGATGCTCTCAAGCATGCCCACTCCGACACACGAAGACGTAGCACTAAATTGGGTTCTTGATCAGAGCAGGTGATGATGTAGTGTGTGTGTGTGTGTGCCGCATGACATCACACATAACAAACTATACCAGCAAGGTTGGATGAGTCGAGAGTGGGGCCCCTTGGCCTTCATTGGCTCACACGCACGTACGCAGCGATTCCGCCGCCGGCCGGAAACACAACGCACGCATGCGAGCTTCGACGGGCGGAGGTTGTATAGTGGTTCGAAGAACAAGACGGGGCCGGGGACTTGGGCGCAGTCTAGAGGCGGATGCAGCATGGTGAGCGAGCTCGTCCCGGGCGGCGGAGTGCGGCGTGGTGGCGAGCTTGTCGGGGATTGTGAACGCGATGGGCAGAGACACGAGTTCGTCGGGGCCGGAGCTTCGATGGGGCGGAGATGCGGCTGGAGCTTGGGCAGGTCGGGCGATGAGTGACACGGTCGGGGAGCGCGAGGCCGACGACGGGGCATGGACGGGCAGCGCGCTGTTGACGGCTGGCGGAATCAACTCGAGCTCAAGGCGTCTCGGGGATCAGCGGCTCCATGGACAAGTGCGCGGAGCTCTGGAGTCTGGAATCAGCACCCGCGTTGCGCGCGCCACCATCCGCAATGCCAGCCTCCAGCTATGTCGCACGTGCCTCTGACCGCTGCCGTATAAAGGTATTTACAAGCATATAAGGGTAGTATATGGCTCAGTATTGTTGAAAATGGCATATGTAGAGGTATGTGAAAATTGTAGTGGCATATTTCTAACTTTGGTTTTTGTAATGGCATTTTTCCAACTGGTGAAAATTGCAGTGGTATGAATCCAATTAACCCTAGATTTAAAACGAGCCCAAGATCATCGAATTCAGAGTTCGTATGCCAAAGTTGTGCATGTTTTAGCGGGCTGCTGCAGGATGTCGTGGGTACCCCGTGGGCATGGGCTCCCCATGCCCACGGGCTTGTACCGTGCGCACGGGATCCAATGGGCACGGGGCCCCGTGCCCACGGGCTTGTACCGTGCGCACGGGACCCCGTGGGATGGGGTGCCCAGGAAGTGTCCGTTGGAGCCCCAACGGCTAGTTTTGAAAGTTGCCTATAGGCCTCGTGCCCACGGGCTTGTACCGTGCGCACAGTACCCCGTGGGCACGTGGTGCCCAGGAAGTGTCTGTTGGAGCCCCAACGGCTAGTTTTGAAAGTTGCCTATAAAAGAGCCATTCCTCCCCACCAGTTTGGGGGTTGTTCATTCACATTCTAAACATCATTTTGAGCCTCTTAGCACCTCTACCAAACCCATATCTCCCCTCTATGTGAAGGGGGGTTTGTGGATGGATCTTGGAGTCATCTGTTGATTTCATCCATTGCATCCCCTCACTTTAATCTCCTACTTTCTTGAGTTGCATCTTGTGAGACTGAGAGAGTGACTTGAGCATTTGTTGCTTGACCTTGCTTGCATTGGTTTGAGCTCCCCGCATTGATTTGTTCGAGTGAGAAGCCCATGAGTGTATTACTCTTGGAGTCTTTCGCCACCTAGATGGTTTGGTGATATATTGAGAAGTTTGTGAAGAGCCTAGATAGCCAAGGTTCCTTCGGAAGCTTCCTTTTGTGGTGTGCTAAGGGGAAGAGTGTGAAGTGGCCTAGGTGGTCAAGTTCCTCTGAATACTTCTGTGGTTGTGGTGTGCTCCGGATAAGATTGTAAAGGTGTGGTGGTCGCCTTCAAAACCAACCCCGAGTGAATTGAGGCTCATCTGTTGGGGGTGGCTCGAAAGGGAGAATACAGTGAGTCACTTGGTGACGCCCCAGAGCTTTGGCTTCGGCACCGCTCTAACAGAGATTATCACTCTCACGAGTGTGAACTTTGGGATAAATCCGTGTCCCCGACTCGCTTGTGGTTATCTCATACCCACACCCTTTACTTTCTCCAATTCATACTTGCTCATATTGATATATCTCGTGCTAGTTGAATTGCTTAGTTGTTCCTACATTTCCATATCTTGTGATATAGTTTGTACTTGCTAGTTTGCTTAAGTGCCTATCTTGTTTAGAATAGGTTGTTGGTGCACTTAGTTGAGCCTAGTTTATTTAAGATTTGAGCTTGAAAAGTATCCGTTAGTTTAGTCCGCATTAGGATAAACCAAATCTGTAAAAGTTTTAAAACGCCTATTCACGCCCTTCTAGTCGCCATCTAGATCCTTTCAATCATGCACCACATGCGCATGCTGTAGAATTTGTAGTCGCCTTCTTCCAAGGTCACATCTTCAGGAGCAATCAATGCACCGATCTTGCCAGACACTTCTATTGTCGACGTCACCATGACGCCAAACAACGCATGCCCCCTGCGCGCGCCCATCGAACGGTATCCAACGTTGAGACCCTGATGCACCTTGCCGCCAAGACTCGCCATCGTCAATATTGTAGATGGCATGCCGCTCTGCCTTGGTCACCGCACGACAAGCAAACGGCGACCTGCGACCGGCCACCAAGCTAAACACTTGTCCCTTCAGCCGGTGCACATCCCCAAAGATGATGCCCCCATGGGGGTGACAACACAGGAACTTCACCATCATCCGATCCAGAAAGCACGGATCTGGGGTTTCTCCCAGGGCACACAGGGAACGCGAATTACATCACAACGTCTCCAACGAGGTAACGACGCCCACGGACACCGCCATTGAAGGTTCTGGCCGAGATCGAACCAAGATTTCGCTCGAAAATTCGTGCCCATCCCCGGCTGGACCACCAAATCAAGCTTGTCCGTCATCCAGCACACCCATGGGTGACGTCTACCACCGGGAAACCGCACGACCGGAGCCGCATCACTGCCCGGAACTGCTGCCCCGTCTGGGTAAGCCACCGACGGCGGAGGGGCCCTCATCACTGCACCGCCGACGCCGGACGATGCACACGTCCAAAACACCCGTGCGGATCTCCACCGCAACCGCATCCCGAAACCGCAGCGGAGGAAGGAGGTGCGTTAGGATGTTTGAAAATTACACTAAAAAATATTTCAACCCAAAGTAAAACATTGCTATTTAGAGTTTTTTATAATAAACCAGACAAACGCAGTTGCATCCTTTTGAAAATGTGGTGCTTTAGTACACAATTCAAAAAATGATGTATGTTCTCCTAGGTTTAGTAGCTCCATTGTATTGCATTTGTATATTGTACATATGTTTTGGTTGTTGGAAATATGCCCTAGAGGCAATAATAAAAGTGTTATTATTATTATATTTCTTTGTTCATGATAATAGTCTTTTATTCATGCTATAACTGTATTATCCGGAAATCGTAATACACGTGTGAATACATAGACCACAATATGTCCCTAGTGAGCCTCTAGTTGACTAGCTCGTTGTGATCAACAGATAGTCATGGTTTCCTGGCTATGGACATTGGATGTCGTTGATAACGGGATCACATCATTAGGAGAATGATGTGATGGACAAGACCCAATCCTAAGCATAGCACAAAGATCGTGTAGTTCGTTTGCTAGAGCTTTGCCAATGTCAAGTATCTCTTCCTTCGACCATGAGATCATGTAACTCATGGATACCGTAGGAGTGCTTTGGGTGTATCAAACGTCACAACATAAATGGGTGACTATAAAGGTGCACTACAGGTATCTCCGAAAGAGTCTATTGGGTTGACATGGATCGAGACTGGGATTTGTCACTCCGTATGACGGAGAGGTATCTCTGGGCCCACTCGGTAATGCATCATCATAATGAGCTCAAGGTGACCAAGGTGTTGGCCACGGGATCATGCATTATGGTACGAGTAAAGTGACTTGCCGGTAACGAGACTGAACAAGGTATTGGGATACCGACGATCGAGTCTCGGGCAAGTAACGTACCGATTGACAAAGGGAATTGCATACAGGGTTTGATCGAATCCTTGACATCGTGGTTCAACCGATGAAATCATCGAGGAGCATGTGGGAGCCAACATGGGTATCCAGATCCCTCTGTTGGTTATTGACCGGAGAGTGGTCTCGGTCATGTCTGCATGTCTCCCGAACCCGTAGGGTCTACACACTTAAGGTTCGGTGACGCTAGGGTTATTAGGAAGACTAGTACGTGACTACCGAATGTTGTTCGGAGTCCCGGATGAGATCTCGGACGTCACGAGGAGTTCCGGAATGGTCCGGAGGTAAATTTTTATATATGGGAAGTTGTCATACGGACACCGGAAAGTTTCGGGGGCTTATCGGTATTGTACCGGGGCCACCGGAGGGGTTCCGGGGGTCCACCGGGAGGGGCCACCCCTCCCGGAGGGCCACATGGGCCGCAAAGGGGAAGGAGCCAGCCCCTAGAGGGCTGGGCGCGCCCCCCACCTTGGGCCCATGCGCCTAGGGTTGGGGCGAAACCCTAAGGGGGGCGCCCCCCTTGCTTGGGGGGCAAGCCACCCCTCCCTGGCCGCCGCCCCCCCTCTAGATCCCATCTAGAGGGGCCGTCCCCCCTTGCCCCTTCCCCTATAAATAGAGGGGTGAGGGGAGGGCAGCCGCACCACAAGCCAAGGCGCAGCCCCTCCCCTCCCCAACACCTCTCCTCTTCCGTACGTGCTTGGCGAAGCTCTGACGGAGTACTGCTGCACCAACTGCACCACGCCGTCATGCTGCCATTGGAGCTGCCTTCCTCAACCTCTCCTTCTTCCTTGCTGGGTCAAGACGCAGGAGACGTCGTCCGTCCCGTACGTGTGTTGAACGCGGAGGTGCTGTCCGTTCAGCACTTGGTCATCGGTGATCCGAATCACGTTCGAGTACGACTCCATCATCACCATCCCCTTGCAAGCTTCCGCACGTGATCTACAAGTGGTATGTAGATGCAAACTCACTCCCTTGACTCGTTGCTTAGATGAACTCATAGATGGATCTTGGTGAAATCGTAGGAATTTTTTTAATTTTCTGCAACGTTCCCCAACAGTGGCATCATGAGCTAGGTCTATGCGTAGTTCTCTTTGCACGAGTAGAACACAATTTTGTTGTGGGCGTGGATCTTGTCAACTTACTTGCCCCTACTAGTCTTTTCTTGCTTCAACGGTATTGTGGGATGAAGCGGCCTGGACCAACCTTACACGTACATTTACGTGAGACCGGTTCCACCGATTAACATGCACTAGTTGCATAAGGTGGCTGGCGGGTGTCTGTCTCTCCCACTTTAGTTGGAGCGGATTCGATGAAAATGGTCCTTATGAAGGGTAAATAGAAGTTGACAAAATCACGTTGTGGTTATTCGTAGGTAAGAAAACGTTCTTGCGAGAACCCAATTGCAGCCACGTAAAAGATGCAACAACAATTAGAGGACGTCTAACTTGTTTTTGCAGCGATTGATCATGTGATGTGATATGGCCAGAAGTTGTGATGAATGATGAATTGTGATGTATGAGATCATGTTCTTGTAATAGGATTCACGACTTGCATGTCGATGAGTATGACAACCGGCAGGAGCCATAGGAGTTGTCTTTATTTTTTGTATGACCTGCGTGTCATTGAAGAACGCCATGTACCTTACTTTACTTTATTGCTAAACGCGTTAGCCATAGAAGTAGAAGTAGTCGTTGGCGTGACAACTTCATGAAGACACGATGATGGAGATCATGATGATGGAGATCATGGTGTCATGCCGGTGACAAGATGATCATGGAGCCCCGAAGATGGAGATCAATGGAGCTATATGATATTGGCCATATCATGTCACAACTATATATAATTGCATGTGATGTTTATTATGTTTATGCATCTTGTTTACTTAGGACGACGGTAGTAAATAAGATGATCCCTTACAAAAATTTCAAGAAGTGTTCTCCCCTAACTATGCACCGTTGCTACAGTTTGTCGCTTCTAAGCACCACGTGATGATCGGGTGTGATGGATTCTTACGTTCACATACAACGGGTGTAAGACAGTTTTACACAGCGAAAACACTTAGGGTTAACTTGACGAGCCTAGCATGTGCAGACATGGCCTCGGAACACGGAGACCGAAAGGTCGAACACGAGTCGTATGGAAGATACGATCAACATGAAGATGTTCACCGACGATGACTAGTCCGTCTCACGTGATGATCGGACACGGGCTAGTCGACTCGGATCGTGTAACACTTAGATGACTAAAGGGATGTCTAATCTGAGTGGGAGTTCTTAAATTTGATTAGAACTTAATTATCATGAGCTTAGTCTAAAACATTTGCAAATATGTCTTGTAGATCAAATGGCCAACGCTAATGTCAACATGAACTTCAACGCGTTCCTAGAGAAAACCAAGCTGAAAGATGATGGCAGCAACTATACGGACTGGGTCCAGAACCTGAGGATCATCCTCATAGCTGCCAGGAAACAATATGTCCTAGAAGGACTGCTAGGTGACGCTCCCGTCCCAGAGAATCAAGACATTATGAATGCTTGGCAAACTCGTGCTGATGATTACTCCCTCGTTCAGTGCGGCATGTTTTACAGCTTAGAACTGGGGCTCCAAAAGCGTTTTGAGCATCACGGAGCATATGAGATGTTCGAAGAGCTGAAACTAGTTTTTTAAGCTCACGCCCGGGTCGAGAGATATGACGTCTCCGACAAGTTCTACAGTTGTAAGATGGAGGAAAACAGTTCTGTCAGTGAGCACATACTCAAGATGTCTGGGTTGCACAACCGTATGACCCAGCTGAATATTAACCTCCCTGATGAGGCAGTCATTGACAGAATCCTTCAGTCGCTCCCACCAAGCTACAAGAGCTTTGTGATGAACTACACCATGCAGGGGATGGAAAAGACCATTCCTGAAGTGTTTTCTATGCTGAAGTCAGCAGAGGCTGAAATCAAGAAAGAACATCAAGTGTTAATGGTCAATAAGACCACTAAGTTCAAGAAGGGCAAGGGCAAGAAGAACTTCAAGAAGGACGGCAAGGATGTTGCCGCGCCCGGTAAGCCAGTTGCCGGGAAGAAGTCAAAGAATGGACCCAAGCCTGAGACTGGGTGCTATTATTGCAAGGGGAAGGGTCACAGGAAGCGGAGCTGCCCCAAATACTTAGCGGATAAGAAGGCCGGCAACACCAAAGGTATATTTGATATACATGTAATTGATGTGTACCTTACCAGTACTCGTAGTAACTCCTGGGTATTTGATACCGGTGCCGTTGCTCATATTTGTAACTCACAGCAGGAGCTGCGGAATAAACGGAGACTGGCGAAGGACGAGGTGACGATGCACGTCGGGAATGGTTCCAGAGTCGATGTGATCGCCGTCGGCACGCTGCCTCTACATTTACCTACGGGATTAGTTTTGAACCTTAATAATTGTTATTTGGTGCCAAGTTTGAGCATGAACATTGTATCTGGATCTCGTTTAATACGAGATGGCTACTCATTTAAGTCTGAGAATAATGGTTGTTCGATTTATATGAGAGATATGTTTTATGGTCATGCTCCGATGGTCAATGGTTTATTCTTAATGAATCTTGAGCGTAATATTACACATGTTCATAGTGTAGATGCCAAAAGATGTAAAGTTGATAACGATAGTCCCACATACTTGTGGCAATGCCGCCTTGGTCATATTGGTGTCAAGCGCATGAAGAAGCTCCATGCTGATGGACTTTTAGAGTCTCTTGATTATGAATCACACTGGTAGTGAAGTCATATGAGGCCAAAACTATGCCTAAGGTATGAAAGGTGGAAGGCCTAACGTAGACTATGCTGCCACCCATGTTGGGTAAAACTTCTTTGGCCACTTGCCCCGACCGCGTACACATTGTCAAGCCCATCGATGAGGATGTGTGAGCTTTACTATGACATAGAGCCCCCAAAACCGGAGGGTCCCGTAGAGAAAATCAGGGAAATCGTCCCTGCTCGTCTGCCGAATGACTACCTTGCTGCGATCATAGAGAAACTATGGCCGGTCGGACCGTCGCCAAAGGGTTGACACATTCGGTGTGGTGTAGACCATGTACAGTGGCAATGTGTACAACAATAGATAACCTACAAAGAAGGTGAAATTTGACTATTAAAAACCATGTCATTTCCACATAGCCAAAGTTACCATAATAAAGCAAATACTCCCACCGCTATTAGCATACTAAACTTATCATGTATGTCGTCAAGTGAGTGACTATGAATATTAGCAATACTTCTAGACGGATACGAATTGGACATTATTTGGATGAATGATCATGTTTTTTCGAAAAGGGGAGGACCCCGGCCAATGCATCATCATGATGCACAGAACATGCAAATTTACATTGAAAGGAGAGGTGCTCGATTGTCTCATCCTGAGGACAAAAACAAAATTTCTTACTTCTCAACCAATTGTAGCGAGTGAGGTTGTCATTTGTTAGCACAACACCTCGGCAAAGGTACCATATGAAGATCTTAACTTTCAGTGGTATCTTTGACTTTCATGTTTTTCTGTTACTGTCCGCTGGAATTTCCGAGTGTGAAAACATGTGGTACATAGAGTAGTAGGATACTGTTCCTGGAGAGTAGCGTTTTCCAACCACATGTCCTTCGAGAGGTGAATCTCAAAGCCGTCTTTACCGCGAAGAACCCAAAGCAAAATGGAGATGTTTCTTTGTTGCCGTAAGTCCATCCTAGAAATGTGAATCGCTAGGTTTTCAACATGCATGGGACACATCTTTTGGCATGTAAAGAGATGATTATTGGATCTAGTGCCCCACAAAGTCGTTCTGATCCGTAAAAAACCTGTGACTGGCACCGTGCAGTGCCATGAAATCTCATGAAGTCATGAGAGCATGTTACTACTATATCTCCACAACGACGACCTGTAATGCTTCTGAATCCACATGACAGCGATCTAAGTTGTACTGTATAATCTGCAAGCGCAGAAAGTTCACAAGTACAGCGAACCAACGAAAAATTCAAACACACACATCATAATCTCTTGCAAAAGAAATAGCATGGCGGCACGACCCCAACGAACTACCATGTGAATCTGTTGCGACGTGCTTCATTTAAAAACATTTTGCCAGGTCCTCAGAGTCCAACTCTTTGAAAGCTGTCGGAACAGCAACAATAGTCAAAGCTACTAGAACCGCAGCCTCTTCCCTTCTTGCATTGCCACCATTTTCTTGTTGGAGATGTGATCTTAGAATAATACGGCAGCCTGGACCTCGCGGGCGTTGGCACCACTGTGTCTCGCGTCGTACACCATGATTGCCGTCTTGTTTCTCTCTTTTCCTCTCCCTCTTCCCAAACTAAGCAATGGTCAATGTGCCACCCATGCCATGCCAGTTCGTGATGTCAAACGGATTCGGTGTAACTGCATGCAAACCGGGCGCTCTCCTCCGGTCTCGCCCAAGCTCGTGAGTCAGAGCGCTTGACCACCTGCGCTGCTCCAGGGTTCAGAAACTCGGATGCTCCCTTCCTCAGCCGAAAGCATCACCAAAGTATTCGTACGGCCATGCCCTATGCTCTTTGTTTAGTACGGTGCTTATCCGCATGCATGGGCGCAAGTTTGACAGGCGAAGCACTGCGGGTTTCGTGCATCACCGCGTTCGTCTGGCTCTGAAGCTGACGCACTCGTCACAAGCCACAATTGGATTCTGGCTCATAAGTACAGTAGATTTCAGAGATCGACCAGCCTAGCTGCACTGCTGTGGCGAGAATATATTTTTTCAGTTCGGGGCGCTCCATGGCTCGCTCACCTGCCCCCCGTTCGATCGGTTTCAGCCCTGCGTCAGTTTGACTCTGAAACTGGAACCCGTGACCGGGCGGGACATTTCATCAGAATTTCAGTGCGCCACGCACTGGATCGGCATGACGTCCGCCAAGAAACGCAGAGAAGAAGCTCAGGCGGCCGCTACCCACGCGTCTTCCATCTGATCCATCCACTGAAGGAACACCCCGAAATGTGGAGCACATTTGGCACGAAACGCAGACGGACCGCACGGCACCGCGCAGCAGCTTCCCGCATGGGGTGTGACTATATCTCATCTAGATGTGAGATAGTATCTCACATCTAACATGACGTCATCCTACATTGTTTCCTCTATTGTTGACAACTAAGTTCGACCTCTTCCTCCCGTTTTGAACTTCGTTTACCAGGCTTGTTTGTTTGTCACTGGCTTGTTTGTTTTGGTTTTATTAGTCCAACCCAGCACAACGCGTTTCGCGGCGGTGCACTTTACGCTGGGTCCGTTCAACGCACGAATGAATGGACAAGCGTCCTTGTCCTCGTCCTGGGCTGCTTAGTTGTAGGCTTTTGGGCAATGCTGAATAACACAATAAAAAGTGGTTGGTAAATTACAACGTATCTCCAATTCTCCAATGCTGCGACCTGCCAAGAGCACTCTCCTACTGCTGCTAGTAGCACTACTACACGACAAAAAGTCACTTTGAAACTACTACACGACAGCTTTGTCCTAAGAAAAACTACTACACAACAGCTCACGTCTCTCCTCTTCTTACACACATGTGAAAACTTGCTAAGAAAAACAAAAGAATGGCCCAAAGCACATGGGAAAAAAGCACATGCAAAACGCCTATGCAAAATGGCCAGGCCACAACGATATTCAGATTTGCTCAAAAAACAAAACATGCATATGGAGAAAGTCATACAGGACCAGCCTAAAAAAAGCTAAAAATGCAAATCTTAAAGCCGGCACTAATTCCCTTTAATAAGTTATTTAAGCTTATCAAAAAATATGTTTGTGACATTTAAAAAAATGTTTACACAATGAAAAAGAAGGTTGGTCCCAGTTGCAAGTTGAGGTGGACTTGCAACTCGGGCAATTGAGACAGAAAAAAAACATAAGGCCTAGTACCAGCAGTATTTAAAATTTCTGCACATTTTTGAAACAATGAATACATTTAACATTCCAGAACATTTTTTGAATTTGTAAAAAAACTTGAAAACAAGAACATTTGTTGAAATTTTGAAACAAAATTGAAGCAAATATTTGTTTGAATGGGTGAACATAGTTTTTTTAAACACGAATATTTTTAAAAATTCTCAAACATTTTTTGAATTCGGGAACAAACTAGCCTTATATACAAAAAGATATGACTCAAAAGGGTGTGCCTCATTTTTACACATTCATGAAATTGACAAATATTCATAAAATTTGGTAGACTGAAATTGTAAGTCGAGGGAAAACTTGCAATTAGGACTAAAAAAGATCAAGCCTCAGTTGTGGGTAGAGTGTGGACTTGCTACTGGTACAAAAAAAAGGTTGGCCCTAGTTGTGAGTCGAGAGTGGGCTTGCAGCTAGGACATAAAAAGGAAGGGCCCCAATTATGAGTCGAGAGTGGACTTGCAACTGGGACAAAAAATGTCAAGCCTCAATTGCGAGTAGAGGGTGGACCTGCAACTAGCATAAAAAATGTTAGGGCCCAGTTGCGGGGCAAGGATGGGATTGCAATTGGGACAAAAAAAAGATCGAGCCCTAGTTGTGAGTCGATGGTGGACCTGCAGCTGGGACAAAAAAGGTCGCATCCCGATTGCGAGTCGAAAGTGGATTTGCATCGTGGATAAAAAAGGTTGGCCCAGTTGCGAGTGGGGGTGGACACTAGGACCAAAAAAAGCCAGGCCCCAGTTGCGAGTCAAGGGTGTGATTGCAACTGGTACAAAAAAGGTCTGACTCTAGTTATGAGTCGAGTGTGGACTTGCAACCGGAAAAAAAGTCGGACCCCAGTTGCGAGTCAAGGGTGGATTTGCATCTGGTTAACAAAAGCTCGGGCCCTAGTTGCAAGTCAAGGGTGGACTTGCAACTTGGACAAAAAAAGGTCGGGCCCGAGTTGCGAGTCAAGGGTGGACTTGTAAACTAGATAAAGAAAGGTTGGGCCTTGTTGCGAGTAGACGGTGGACTTGCATCTGGAACAAAAAAGACCGGCCCTAGTTGTGAGCCAAGGTTGGACTATCAACTAGGATAAAAAAAAGTCAGACCTAGTTGCGACTCTATGGTAGACTTGCAACTGGAACAAAAAAAGATCGGGACTCAGTTGCGAGTCGATGGTAGACTTGCAACTGGGACTAATAAGATCAGACCCATTTGTGAGTCAAGGATGAACTTGCAATTGTGACTAATAAGATGCGACCCTAGTTGCGTGTCAATGGTGAACTTGCAACCGGGACAAAAAAGGTGGGGGTCCAGTTGAGTGTTGAGGGTGGACTTTCAACTGGGACCAAAAAAGGTCTTGCCCCAATTGCGAGTCGAGTGTGGACTTGCAACCGGGACCAAACAAATGTTAGGGCCCAGTTGTGAGTCGAGGTATGGATTGCAACTGGGATAAAAAAAGATTTGACCCCATTTGCGAGTTGAAGGTGAACTTGCAACTGCGATAAAAAAGGTCGGACCCCGGTTGCGAGTCAAGAGTGGACTTGCGAATGGGACAAAAAAAGTTTGGCCCCTTGTTGCGAGTGGAGGGTGGACTTGCAACTAAGACAAAGAAAGGTAGGGCCTAATTACGAGTCCAGGGTGGGATTGCAACTGGGACAAAACAAGGTAGAGCTCTAGTTGCGAGTCGAGTGTGGACTTGTAACAGGAAATAGGCCAAACCCTAGTTATGAGTTAAGGATGAACTTGCAACTAGGACAAAAAAGGTCGGACCCGAGTTGCGAGTCGAGGATGGACTTGCAACTAGGACTACAAAGCTTGAGCCCCAGTTGCAAGTCAAGGGTGAACTTGCAGTTGGGACCAAAAAAGGTTGGGCCCAGTTGCGAGTCGAAGGTGGACTTGCAACAGGTAAAAAATGGTAGACTTGCAACTAGGACAAAAATTGCATGTGAGGGATAGAGTTGCAACTAGGGAAAAATGGTGGCCCTCGTTCTGTGTCGAGGATGGACATGTAAATAAGATAAAAATTGATTGGGCCCAGTTGCATATCGACAGCAAGGTAGAGCTTCTTTTTTCGATAGAGCATGTATCTTCAACGTTGAACTTGAAACGAAAATAGAAAAAAGCAACGACAAGCGACATAGCATGTCTCTCCCACATCCACAACACAGATGAGATAAAAAGTAGGCCACAAGAAAGCAAACAAAAAATAAGTCCGACAAACAAACATACATGCACCACGAACGAGCCAACAAAGTGGACAAAATAGAATAGGCGACAAGTGAATACATTAGCTGACGATGCGAGATCAAGAATTTGCGTGAAAATAACACCAACAAGATCCCAACAGACAACAACTTCGATGAAACATTGCTACATCTCATCTTGATGAATTTAGAAGGAACGAGATAGTGTCAAGATGAACCGGAAAAGACGGTTATGGCGATATAGCTTCTGTTTTCTTGTCTCTTCCAATTCTACGTCACAGTTTAGAAACAATATAGCGAATAGGTTGCCAGTGGGCTGCCATAATGGGTCGAAAAAAGTGAAGCCAAACAGGCCCAGCCAACAACTTGAAACACAACAAACAAACAACGACAAGCGAGGCGGAAGATAGAGCCCTTACACGAAAATTATGAAACTAAATCAAAAGAATGATAAACTTAGATTAGACATCGTTTAAAATAGTTGTGAATTTAAAAATATACTATGAAATTCTGAAAATCAAGGATTTTACGACAAAAAAAGAAACAAGAAACATAAGTTTAAAAACCAAAAGAAAAATTTAGAAAGAAAACAAGGAAAAAACCAAAAATAAAGTGAGTATAGAGAGTGGCGAACAAGAAATACTTGAAAAAATGCTCGCACCGTACCTGACTCTTCCAATTATTCTCCGGAGCCAACAAAAAACAAACACAAAAGAGGCCTACTTTCGACACAGACACGGACAAAGACCAGCCCAGTTCAGGTCCACACACAAACAAAAAGCCCAATCCACACACACACACACACACACACACACACACACACACACACAACACAACACAACACAACACAACCAACAGGCCACACGCGCACGCAAAACATTGGAAATAATTCACGTGCAGCGGATTTGCTAAAAAATCATGTGCAACGGACTTTCACAAATTTGCACAAAATTTATAGCTTTAGATCGTGTGGTGAGAAACTAAGATATGAGATAAATATGTTTCATGTTTTTTAGAAAATGTTCATGAATTTAAATACAAAAGAATGAAAAAGAAACAAAAATGAAGAAGAAAAAGAACATAAGTGGCCCGTCCCAAGGCATGTGATAACGCTGCCTAAGAAACAATAAAAATCTGAATGGGCTGACGCGGACAAGAAAAGGAAAAAAACAAAGTGACCCGTCCTGGCATGGATGCTAACGCAGCCCAAATAACGAACGCACGCAAGGACAATGGGCTGACAAAGAGCGCATGCGAACAAGCACCTAAATCAAGTTAGCACGAAATTTAAAGACAAATAAGATCCAACGATTCTGGACTTAGATGTGAGATAACTATTTCACATCTAGATGTGAAATAGCAAACCCGTTGCGAGTAGAGTGTGGACATGCAACTGGAAAAAAAACAACGGGCCCAGTTGCGAGTCGAGGGTAGACTTGAAACTCGGATAAAAAAAGGTCAGCCACAGTTGCGAGTCGAGGGTGGGCTTGCAACTGGGACAAAAAAGAGTCGGGCCCTAGTTGCGAGTCGAGGGTGGAGTTGCAACTGGGACAAAAAAATGTCGGCCCCAGTGGCGAGTGGAGGGCGGACTTGCGATTGAGACAAAAAAAGGGCCCCCGGTTGCGAGTCAAGGGTGAGATTGCAACTGGGACAAAAAGGCCAGGCCCCAATTGCGAGTCGGGGATCGACTTGCAACTGGAAGAAAAGAAAAAAGGTCGCGCCCTAGTTGTGAGTCGAGTGTCGATTGGATGCTTCGAAAAAAAATTGTTTATGCCCTAGTTGCGAGTCAAGGGTCAACTTGCAACTGGGACAAACAAAGGCCGGGCCGTAGTTGCGAGTTAAGCGTGGACTTACAATTGGGACAAATAAAAGGCCATACCCGAGTTGCGAGTCGAAGTGGACTTGCAACTGGGAAAAAAAGTCAGACCCTAGTTGCGAGTTGAGTGTGAACTTGTATCTGGGACAAAAAAAGGTTTGGCCCAGTTGCAGGTCGAGGTTGGACTTGCAACTAGGACAAAAAGAGGTTGGTTCCTAGTTGCGAGTCGAGGGTGAACTTGCATCTGGGACCAAAAAAAGGTTCGACCCAGTTGCAAGTCGAGGTTGGACTATCAACTCGGACAAAAAAAAGTCAGACCCCAGTTGCGAGTGGATGGTGGACTTGTAACTGGGACAAAGAAGGTCGTGCCCTAGTGGCAAGTCGAGGGCATACTTACAATTGGGACTAAAAAATATCATGCCTTAGTTGTGAGTCGAGGATGGAAAATTAAATCAAACAATGACAAATTTAGATGATTGTCAAAACATGAAAAGGATCATATTGGTTGGTTGCGAGTCGATGATGGACTTGCAACTGAGGCAAAAAAGGGTCACATCCAGTTACAAATCGAGGATGCACTTGCAATTGCGATAGAAAAAACACGAGGGTGACTTTACAACTAAAGATAGAAAAGACAGGATTTGGCTCAAATTAAGCCCAGTTGCATGTTAATATTGGACCTGCAACCGAGACAAAAAAAAAACTTTGGCCCAGTTACAAGCCAAGGATAGACTTGCAACTAGGACAAAAAAATGGATTCAGTCGCAAGTTAAGGATGGACTTGCAACCGAGACAAAAAAATATCAAAAAACCGATTGTGTTTGGTAATGAATATACAACTAACACAAATATTTTCAGAAAAAAAGACACAGACAAAAAAATCTTAAATAGCAAGGGTTCATAAATTTAAAATGAATAAATAAAAAAAAGGAGAAACAAAGAGGAGGCTTGGCTCGTGTGTTACACAGATTGCGTAGACTAGTATAGAGAAGAAAAACAAGAAAATGTGGCCACGTAACAAACAAAAAGACACAAACTACATAGGTACAACTTTTATTTTCTTGAGAAACACACACGATCACAAACTGTGCGCTAATCAAAACAACTAGCTCGAAGGCAGACGCCAAAACAAACAAACGCAGAGGCCAACCGCACGCGACTTGACAACCGGCCCAAAAAAACAAAGAAGGGCCCGCCCCGCTGTAGCCCTACAGCCTGACTTGAGAACGCGAACGATGGTAAGACGAGGGCAGATCGCGAGTGCGCGAAAATTAAAGGCAGACAGATCGGACGGCTGGACATTTAGATGTGAGATAACTATTTCACATCTAGATGTGAAATAGCAAATCTGATTTTTCTAAGCACATCTCCTCCGCGTGACCGACCAACAAGTGGCCGATCGATCGTCCGTCTCGCGCACAAGTACAGATGGAGGTTCATTATAGTATGACCACTGCCCACTGACGCCCAGAAGTAGAAGAGAAGCGACCCCCGAAATTAGATGGCAGTCAACAGCAGCAACCCGATAATACGCGCGCGAAACCAAAATTTATTTGAAAAAATACGTCCACGGAGCGGGACAATACTACGGTCGAGGGGAGAGAGACAGAGACGGCGTCGTCGGGATAATGGTCGTACCACGTAGGTACGTACTACGCGGCCCCACCCCCCACCCACCCGACCCCCCTGATTGCTCGGACGCCCAGTATAAAACGCGCGCTCCCTCCCCTGCAAGCCTACTAGCCTTGGCTTTGCTGCCTTCCATCTGCTGCGCTGCAAGCCTGCAACACCGCGAGTCCGCATCGCACGGCACCACCCGCACCAACACCCAGCTCGCCGCTGCGCCCAGGAAACTTTGATCGATCCATCCATACGCCCTGTCGTGCCGCAGCGGCAGCAACGAGAGGCTTCCGCGCCGCGCCTCAACGGCAGGCTCGTGTTCGTTTCGCCGGATTTCGGTGGGGAATTCGGCGGCGTGGTGATAGCTAGAGCGAGAGGGAGCAGCAGGCATGGGGCGCGCGCCGTGCTGCGACAAGGCGAGCGTGAAGAGGGGCCCGTGGTCGCCGGAGGAGGACGAGCTGCTGCGGAGCTACGTCCGGAGCCACGGCGCCGTCAGCAACTGGATCGCGCTCCCGCAGAAAGCAGGTACGTACACGCGTGCTGCAGTAATCGCCGCGCCGGAGCCAGCCTAGCCTGCCGGTGCCGGGGACGGACTAGATAGGGGTCGATCGCTGCCGGCGGCGTCCTTTGTTAATTCGAGGACATAAAGCCGGCCATCGAGCTTCCTGATTTTCCTTCCATGGTTGCTAAGCTTTGACTCGTGCGCGCGCAGGGCTTAACCGGTGCGGCAAGAGCTGCCGGCTGAGGTGGCTCAACTACCTCCGGCCGGACATCAAGCACGGCGGCTACACCGAGCAGGAGGACATGGTCATCTGCTCCCTCTACAACTCCATCGGAAGCAGGTAAACTGATTTGGCTGAGCGCATATGCACTGAATCGCATGCGGATTCCGAAGCGCCCCGTCGGATTTGTTTGTAGCTGCCATTCCTGCAGTGTGTCACGTAATTGACTGATCGTCTCTGGTGTGTGTGCCCGACCTGCAGGTGGTCTATCATCGCATCCAAGCTTCCCGGCAGGACGGACAACGACGTCAAGAACTACTGGAACACCAAGCTCAAGAAGAAGGCCATGGCCATGCACCACCAGCAGCAGCACTACCACCACCACGGCACCGCCGGCCGGGGACATGCCCGCGCTGCGACGATCGCCACGCCACCGCCCGCTCCGCAGAGCCAATGCGCATCATACATGCAGCCCTCGCCCGCGTCCGCCTCGTCCGCCGTCACCACCGCGAGCGGCGACGCGGCCAGCTTCGGCGCCATGTACTCCCCGTCTCACCAGGCTGCGCCACTCGGTCACTACAACGTCAACGCGGCGGCGCCGCTTGCCGAATTCTCGGCCATGCCGACGCCGGCCGCGGCCAACAGTTGGGCCATCAACATGGCCTTCGAGGACATGTTCTTGCCCGAGCTCGTCGGGGGCGGGGACTTCTCCCAGGCGGACCTGTTCGGCGGGTTCGGGGCGTCGCTGCTGCAAGCGCAAGACAGCAGGGCGCAATCGTCCCTGCAGGAGCTCTCCGCGTGCTACTTCCCCAACGCGCAGGCGGAGATGTGGGCGGCCGCCGCCGACCACGTCAACGTCAAGTCGCCGGGCGCCGGCCTGTGCCCCAGCCTGACATGAGAAACAAAACCAAGACACTAATGTCGCCGCATCCATGCGCAAGATGTCCATGCCTAGTCGTCGATGGCTGTAGTTGCTGGCTGCCTGGCTGGCGCCGCCTTGCCCCTGTTAATTTTCTGTGTCCATGAGATGGATTATTACATGTACATTATCTTATCCGCCACTCCACTGCTATGTCATAGATGATGAGCTAGATTTGGATTCCCTCCCAATTTGCTTGCTTGCCACTGTTGGGTTCTGCCTACCAAGTACCAACCATGCAGTCCGGCTACTGTGCAAGCTTGAGTTAGTGCGATCGATGTGACCTGGACATGGCTCTGTCAAATCCAAATCCCCCTTGGAGATTGATTTGGTAAAGTCGCCCTAGTTCTCGCGCCCAAGTCCGCCTCTAGCCCGAGTAGCCAATCACTCGTCGACGTAAAGATCTTGTAGTGAGAGAGACTGTACTATATCACACACACTGAGAATAAATACTAGTACGACATCCTATGTAATGTACGTACGTATGTGTTTGATCAATTCGTGTGGCTACTATTGCTTGGTCCGATCGTGCTAGAAGCTAGGCAGGGGGCCGGCAACGAGAAGCGCATGATGTACCGCGCAGGTTCTTGGTGTGACGCGCTGGATGACGGCGACGAACTGAAGCCGGGCCGGGCGGTGCCGTGTGTACGTGTGCGCGATGGATGGACCAGGTCGGTCGATCGATCATGGGGCTCGCATATGCTTTGCATGGGCAGCAGGCAGTGTCATGCACGGACCCGGCCGTTAACCGATCATGGAGCGAGCGCGAGGCGAAGAAAGATGCACCCAGCTAGCTTATTAGCTAGCAGGCGTGTGGATGCAAGCGACTCATTCCCAGTCCCAACCGGACGGATGATTAGATTAGATTCTCCTTCTCCATGTAGCAAGCCAATCAGCACGCCACGCATTTGATTATGCTCGACCCCCCGCAAAAAAGAAAAAGAAAAACACATTTGATTGCTCGATCTTATTACTCTATCTAGGACTCCATGTATGTCCATCGGCCTGGTCCGCTGAAGCACATGGGCAATGGATTAAGGCGCTGCCAAGATTTTTAACTAGCATGTGGAGTAGCACGCATAGTGGGCACGTTTAGTTAGGCGGGTGCCGTCCCGTTTTTCCATCGGAATTCGGGGAGGCGTGTGCTTGATCTTGACACACTTGCGCATGCAAAGCCGCGAGAGCAAAATGACCATGTCCAACCCAGGTACCAAGTAGAGGTGAACGTGTCAAAACTCAAAACTCAAGTGCCGCCGGTAGGTTGGGTTCCAAGAAGCTTCCGCCTCGCCATGGATAAAAAAGGGTCTCTCCCCGTTCCAGATGGCAAATTTGACTATTTTGACCTGTGAAAGAAATCAATTCATAAAATGAACTGGGTGTGAAACTATTTCATACCCATGACCCTTTTGTGTAGCGCCCGCAACGCCGGCGTCACACCCTACAGTGCAGCGCCTAGCTGGCGGGCGTTGCACGGCATTCCACCGTGGCAGCCCTGGGCCACGCACCCAGCAGTGCAGCGCCTCCGTGCTAGGCGTCACACATTATGTAGCGCCTAGCCGCCAGGCGCCACACTTTTGATGTGCAGCGCCTAGCGCTTGGGCGCTGCACTGTGACTTATCCGGCTGCTCCCCCCCCCCTCCCCCACTCCCCCCACACCACACACTCTCTCACCCCAACCCGAGCTTTCCCCCCTCTCCCACTCTGTCCCCCTCTCAAATCCTCTTCCAAAACTTGCAAATCTGAAGAATTTGTCCGTGGATTTCGAAGTCAAACCCTCCCTCAAGGTAATCTTCTTTGATCCCCTTCTTTTGATCCAAGTAATTTTATCAAATTGCTCATTTTTGCTAGTTTGGGGAAACCCTAGTTTTGTTTGGATCTAGAGATTTGCATGGAGATGTGAGATGTTTGTTTGCCATTTTCCTATGATTAGGCTTTGTTAGTATGTTAGGGTTATTCTTATGGGTCTTCTTATGTTGGTGCTAGGGTTAGGTTTAGGGCTAGGGTTTTGGTTTTGGTTAGGGTTATGGTTACGGTTAGGGTTGTTGTTTCATATATATATTAGGGTTTGTATCATTGGATTAGTACTCATGGAAGCAATGTTACCTTGTGTTCTTTGAATGCTTATAGGGATGGAAAGACCATGTGTGTTTGTTCATCATGGGGACAAAGACGCCTTCTTGAAAGGCAATATTGAACCGGACCCGGATGAGCTTGACATGGTGTTTGATAGTAGTCCTAGCTATGGGGAGCTCTTGCAACAAGTTAGGAAAGATTTGAATTGGATGGACCCTAGTGATATCGTTGAGTTGGAAGGAAGGCATAATGTTGGTTTTGGAATGCACATCCGTTGGAAGATAATGCGTGTCAACTCAGAGCAACGTTGGGTTGCATACAAGGAGACGGTGGCCAAATCACTAGACAAGGATCTTGAGTTATTTGCAACGAAGAAGGTTGATTCAAGGTTGCATTTGGACTTGAACCGGAGCCCTTCCCTGGTTGCTAGTAGCCCCCCACCCTTGAAGCGAGATGAAATTGTTGAACCTCTTTTGACCCAAGAAGTGAGGCCAACATTGAGCCCGTTTACAAGCAACCACCATGAAGCTTTGCAAGAGGAGAATGATGAGTATGCGGACGATGACAATGAAGTTGATCTCCATGACAATAATGTGGGTGATCTCGACAAATATCATTTGCAAGAGACAATGGACCATTCCATCCCTTTTTCCCGTGCATATGCATCGGACTCGGATGACGATGGTCCCGACGAACAAGTTGATGCGGAGGGGTTCACGGTGAAGGAGGCCGAAGCTTTTGAGAGGTATTCGGTCGTGATCATCGGACTACATTGTTCAAGGATGTTAGTCTCGCGGATGAAGCCGTGGTAGATGGTGGCCAATGTATATCTGTTGGGGTTAGGCCAAGCTCTCACCGTGATTTGGGAGATGACAAGAACCGGATTGCAAAAGGGTCTAAGTTCGAAACATTCTTGGAATTGAAGATGTGGCTCGACAACTACTCTGTTACGCATTATCGTCCACACAAGGTGGTGCACTCGGACGTCAATGTGCGCTACACGGTTGCATGTGCATGTGAAGATGAAATATGTCCGTGGATTGTGCGTGCAAGACCATGGAAAGGAGGTCCCACTTGTCACGTAGTGAGTTGTGTGCCAACTCACATGTGCCAAGGCAAAAGGGTGGATGGAAAGATTGTGTTCCAAAACCACAAACAACTCACGTCCGAGTTCATCGCTTACAGGCTCTCCAACTCAATATCCACACTTCCAACAATGAGCGTCCAACATGTCATTGACCTTGTGAAAGCCATCTTTACAAGGTGAAGTACAGCAAGGCATGAAAGGCGAAGCAAGCCGCATTTAAGATGTTGTATGGTACTTGGGAGGAAGCATACAACTGAATCCCTAGGTTGTTGTTAGCCATGGCCGCGACAAACCCGGGCATGGTTCATGTGGTCGAGCCTCATGGGCACCAAACAACGGTTCATGAAGGAAGGAAAGTCCGAGTATTTGGCCGTGCATTTTGGGCGTTCGAGCAATGCGTGAGGGCTTTCGAACACTGTAGGTGGTCATTGCCATTGATGGCACGTTCTTAGAGGCGACATGGACGGATGGGGCCATGGTGGCCGCCGTGAAGCGGGCAACGACCAATTCCAAGAGCCTCGTGAGAGCTCCCGTTGTGGGGAGTGCAAAGGTCATGGCCACAACAAAAGAAAATGTACAAAGCCAAGGAAAAGGTTCAAGAAAAATGATGCAAGTACAAGCCAACAAGGAGCAACACAAAGAAGCCAACCAAGTGGTAGCCAACAAGTGCCAAGCCAACCTAGTGGTAGCCAACAAGTGCCAAGGCAACCAAGTGGTAGCCAACAACTGCCAAGCCAACCAAGTGTTAGCCAAAGAGGATCCAGGCAACAAAGAGGTCGGCAACTAGGACTTACAAGAGGCCGTGGTGGTGGTAGAGCTCGTGGTGGTGGTGTAGGCCGTGGTGGTGGTAGAGCTCGTGGTGGTGGTGTAGGCCGTGGTGGTGGTAGAGCTCGTGGTGGTGGTCTTGGCCGTGGTGATGGAAATGGCCGTGGTGATGGACAAGGACAAGGTCGTTATAGAGGAATGTTTGGATACCTCGATGGACCATTTTCGTATGTTGCTCACTAACTATAATGTTTCATATGTTCTTGTTGCACATGTTCTTCCATTTGTTTTTATTGTCTTTACTGACCATTATGTTTCACTCATTGTAGGTATGGCGGCTTCCCAACCCAACAAACCAACAATGAAGGAGGATGGCGAAGATGAGATGGCAGGATGGTGGGAGAAGGCTTCGAAGAAGCTTAGAGATGAGGATGAAGCCGCACTAAAGAAGAAGAAGGAAGAGGAGCTTGAGAAGGAGAGGAAGGAAAGAGAGAGAGAGAGAGAGAGCGAGATGTGCGATGTGGGCTAGGGAGCAAGCGTTGGTGAGGAAATGTGAGGAGGCACAGAAGAAGCGTCAAAAGGATTTTGAAGAAAGAACCATGAAACTTTGGGCATTCGCAGCTGAAAAAGAGGAGAGGAAGAACAAGATATTCATGGAGAGGGTGGTTAAGGAGGCTCACCTCATACGCAATAGAGCTATGTCATCTTCAACTTGAACTTGCTTGTGGACGATGATCGTGTTATCCTCTAAACTATGCTCTTCGATTTGGTTGTGAACTATCCCTATCCCTAGTGCACATCGGATTCAGAGTGAACTCTGGCGTGAACCCAAAACTCTCTCCTTTTCCATACGGCTCCCATTCCACCTGCAAAATGGGAAAGAATGCAAAATTGATATCGAGTTACGATAGAAGCATGATAATCACTTATGCAATGTCCATTCACCTGCTCAGCCGTGATCGCGTCCAGCTCGCTCTTGTACAACTTGTACATGACCGACGGATCATCTGTCGTCTCATTTAACACATCCCACTTGTAAGCCCAAGTGGGGCGCCGTAGTGGGTCGTGCTTGTCGTCCCAATCCTCGTGCTTAACGATCTTCGGTCGTCCAACCAGCAAACGCTCCCAGCTCCATATGGAAAGTGCGAGCATACAACCACCAATACCTCCAGATGTCCTACAACAGGCTTCGTCCAGCTGCACATAAAAGAGAACATGATTGAATTAACAACAAGATCGCATTGATAATGTAGCAATGAAGTGAAAAGGAAACAACTTCGTACATGTCGATACAAGTAAGCCAGTGTGGCCGAACCCCAGCTCCATTTGCTATCGAAGACGGTCAACGCCTTCAGCCACATCCATGGAGCATTCTTGCATGTGCCATCAGCAAACATAGTCCTGGATATCACGTACCACATGTACACATGAGCATATGTCTTCACCGTGTCCTCATTAGCATCCTCAGGGCAAGTACTAAAATTCGATTGAATCCAAGTGAAAGGGGCACCAGCTGCGACTCTTTCCTTCTTCTTGTCTTCTGCTTCTGGTTCACGAGGCTCCGGAGGAACCATACCGATAAGGGCATGCATCTGCGTGTGCCATCCTTCAGAATCGGTGTTCATACACAAAGGCTTCCCATCGATAGGAAGACCGGTGATCATAGTCATGTCCTGGAGCGTCACGGTCATCTCCCCGGTCCGAAGATGGAAAGTGTGTGTCACCGGCCTCCAATGATCAATAAGCGCGGTGAGTGCTGCAGCATTGTTGGGTGGCGTCGACCGGCTGACCAACTGAATGAAAGGGAGAAGTCATGTCTCCCTTACATACGGTGTGTACCGCTCATCATAGCGCATCCACCCAAGGGTGACACCGTGAGACCGAATCTTCAAAGGTGCAAGCTCCTACAAACAAACAAACAAATCATTACATATGGGCATTTGTGTTTGAAATAAACATGAAATTCATAACACCGGCAACTTTCATTATTACCCGCTGCTCCACCGACATAGCATATGACCGGTGTTGTTTGTCCCAGTGATCATCGAGAAGCCAAACCATCCTAACAATTTAAAAAAAAAAACTTTCTTGTCAACACAATTATCTTTCGAATACAAATAAACTAAACTACGCTTACTAGATGCAAAATTCAAAGCATATGTATACAAAGCATTCTTGTAAAAACAAATATAAGTTCAACACAAATAAACTAAACTAGGCCTACTTCATACAAATATATTTTCCATAGAAATAAAATATCAACCTATGCATCCAACCATATTTTTTCGAAAAATAAACTAAACTAGGGTTCCCGAAATCAAACAAAGAAGAGTTCTAATACATGCAACATTATAATACATGTAAGATTCTAATCTAATCAAATCAAACAAAGGTTCCCCAAATCTTCAAAATACAATATTTTCTATGGATAGAAAGAAGGGGATCGGAGGAGAGTACCTTCTAGGATGGATTGGTGACGAAATCCACGGACCAAATCGTCGGATTTGAAGGATTTGGGAGAGGTGATTGAGAGGGGGAGTGGATAAGGCCGCCGCCGCCGCCTTCTTTCTTTCTGAAACTGCTGCAATGGGTGGGTGGGGAGGAGAGGGCCGCCGCGCGCCTAGACATAACTCACGGTGCAGCGCCCGGCGGCTAGGCGCTGCACAATGTGTGGCGTCTAGCACCGAGGCGTTGCACAGCTGGGTGCGGCTAGGCGCTGCACAGTAGGGTGTGGCGCCGGCATCGCGGGCGCTACACAAAAAGATCAGGGCTGTGAAATAGTTTCACACCCAGTTCATTTTGTGAATTGATTTCGTCTACATGTCGATATAATCAAATTTGCCGTTCCAGATTGCAAGAAAGAAACCGGCCGCAACTTTCACCGCATACGACGGCCCTAGAAGCTCCCTAGTGACGGCACCAATCATCGCCGCATCATCATCATCATATAAATTCATTTCAGGTTGAATCAACTTACTCGATCGTACTGCCGGCTAGTCTAGTCGCGCGCATATAAATTCCTATCCATCCTCGTGTCGAAAAATAACATTTCTATCCATCCTTTGTGGCGCGTCGCATCGGAACTTGGGGCGCGCGATATGGATGGATGGGGCGCCCATTATTTTTCTCCTGGGCGGGACGGACGGGCTCGGCGCGGTCGGTGTCGAAGTGCTGGTCAGCACGCGCCCGCCCGCCCGCCGCTGACATTGCGCTGAAGTGAAGGTTCGGTCCGGCCTGGCCCGTGACGCATGCATGCACGTACGACCCGACCCGGCCGGTCGGTCCATCGGTCCGGGGTTGCACACATCATATCGCACCGCGCTTGCTGCTCCTGCTTGGTCCGAGTCCTGGCTTGCATCGCATCGCATCGCATCTCATCGGCATGGGGTGGCTGCTGCTATGATTTTTGGGCACTGTCACGTCTCGCTCGAGCGCACGTCACGTGAACAGACATGGGCCAGAGCGCATGGAACTGGTGCGTACCATTATTACTTTATTTATTAACGGTAAATGCAGGGAACTTACGGCAGGAATAATCCATGTCTGGGGTTAACCACAGGTCGTAAAGTGCAATTCTAGGTTACTTTAGTCGTGGGCTAATTAAACAATCAAAAGGTCCGTGGCCTAATATGTACTAGTAGTCCCCTTTGGGATTGGAAATGGTAAATATATACTCCTATGCTATGGTAGGCATTTGCCGTACGTACCTTGTACTTGTAAAAACCGTAATTTTGTATACGTACTACTAGCGTCCACTTCATATCGTAGGGACTAGTATGGCTTGCTGGTTTCTGGTTTGGGTTAACTTGTCAATGAAGCTGATAGTAGTGCTTAGCAATTGATCTCATCATCTTTTGATTCCCTTTTTTACACCCCACGGCGAGTTAAAACTCAAACCAAGCGCTCGGATTTGCCAAGGCCAAGTCAGTCGAGGAGTACGTATGGATCGACCAGTCGTGAAACTGTACCTTTTTTATTGTTAATAAATAAATTTAGAGAAAGGCAACTGAAACAGTGCGTGTCGCCCGTCTATTTGATGTAAAGTTGGAGATTGCTTTGCATGAGTAGTCTAGTCGCTCTGAGAAACTTGTGCCATTTGGATTCTTGACTGTACTGCCACGTTTACTAGTCAACAGCAAGCGGCTGGACAAAATTATCAAGTTAGGGCATTTTCAAAGGCGACTGATAGGCGCCGGCACGCCGGCCCAAAGTTTCAGCCGGTCACGCCCCAACCGCCCGATTGGCCCACCCCCAACCGTTGGATCCTCATCCACTCGTCGTCTGCTTCCTTCTCATCCTGTTCGCGTTCAGATCTGAAAAAGACACCGCACGACATGGCGGCCGCCCATCATCGTTGTGTCGCACAGCGCGCGTCCCGCTCACCCCCGTTTGTCGTTGTCGACAGTCACCGCCGTGCTCGCCGCCGATGCTCGCCGTTGACAAAACGCAGCTTTGTGTCGCTGCCCCAGCTGAATCATTTGAAAAACATGGTTCCAGCAAATTGAAATTATGGTTGTAACAAAAGTCGCTGATCCAACAAAGAACTAAACTTCGATAGAAGCATTTTGGACACTGGTTCCAGCAAAACAAAACTGTGGTTGTAGCAAAAAAAAGCTGGTACATCAAGAACAAAATCAGGTGGAAGCATTTTTTGGTAGCGGTTCCAGCAAATCACCCCGTCGGTTCCAGCAAACCTGGTCGTGGTTGCAGCACTCCCCTGCCCATATGGACAAACTCGCCGTGGTCACCTTGCAGCTCGCCGTGGTCACCTTGCAGCTAGCCGTGGTCACCTTGCAGCTCGCCGCGATCACCGGTTCCAGCAAAAATAGGGCGTGGTTGCAGCTCCTGCCTCAACGGTTGTAGCGTATAGTGCGCTCCAGCGTCGTGCTTGCTGGTACAGGTAGTGACAACTCCGTTGCCGGTAGCAGCTCGCCCCGCAACGGTTGTAGCATCCACACCAGCCGGTGCTAGCTCGTAGTGCCGTTGCCGGCGATAGCTTGTCAGCGCCGTTGCCGGTTGCAGCTCGCCCCGCAACGGTTGTAGCATCCACACCAACCGGTGGTAGCAAAAAAACATGGCGGCTAGCCGTCGCCGACCACCACCAACCTCGCCGGCTAGTTGTTGCAGCTCGCTAGCCACCGTCTCCACAATCTCCATGGTCGCCTGCTCGCCCCGACTACCGTAGCAGCAACCCTGTGCCCCCTTCCTTCAGATCGATGTGCTTGCAATCAGAGGAGTGGGGGATTTAGTTGCATTGGAGATGAGCAGAGAAAAATGGGATTTGGGAGAGGAGCATGCGTTCGTGTGGATGGGGATTGATTGCTGGAGCTCATGGGTGTAGGCGGACAAAGAGATAAGGCAAGGGAGTCACGGGTGTAGGCGGTGCGTGGGGCCAGGAGAGGAGAAAAGAAAGAAGTGGTTGCGCAAGCGAGCGGCGCGACCGACCGAAGTTTCGGCCGGCGCGCCGAGTATAAACATTTCCCATTTTCAAAACAGACCCTAAGCGTTCGGATCGAGCTGTTTGCGAACCAGTCTGGACATCCGTTTCTGCAAAATCCAAAGCAAACTAATGGAGTTGATACAGGAGTCCGGATATCAGTCACATATGACTCTAACACCCCATGCTCATCTAAAACCCCGCTCGGACACTGCATGTCTACCCTTCTCAGTTTCTCTGCATCCACTTTCTCTCTCGCCGACGCCGTCACTCTACCACCCCAGCCGCCCATCAAGCCCTTCCCGGAACTACGGGGCCTCCACTGCTACCCCCCGCCGCCTGTCCTCCGCCGTTGACCCACACCTCTCGCCCGTTCGCCGTGCAAGTACCATCTGCCCCTACGGTAGTCACCACATCCGGCAAGTGTTTGTGGACCTTCTAAACAGTGGGATCCGGAGACCTTGTGTGAGGTGATGACATGTTGTATGATCATGCACAACATGATTATGGAGCATGAGGATGAAGATGTTGTCGCGGCTCCTGAATTTGAGAACGTGGGTGATCTTGTCCAACTTCCAGATCGGAATCCAATCGCGTTTGATGAGTCTGTTCAAATGCATCAACAGATTCGGTATCGAGCAACTCAAGGAAGATTTGACTGAGCATCTATGGGCGGTTAAAGGGAACAACTAGAACATATGTGCTTGTTGAATTAAAGTTTGAACTACTTTAATTTCAAAACTTTGTTGGACTGCAATATTTAAAATTTTAAATTAGAACTACTGTAGCGTTCGAACATTTTCAATCATCTATGATTTGATATGCGGTTATTTTGAGCTTAAAAAAAGAGGCGAAAGTTTTACATGACAGACACATGCTGGCTAAATGGAGTGTGGTTTGTAGGCCAAAAGACCAAGGTGGCATTGGAATTCGTGACCTGCAGGTTAAGAATGAGGTCCTTCTCAGTAAGTGGTTGTTCAAACTTTTTGTTGGGGATGGTGTTTGATAAACTATGTTGTGCAACAAGTTTATAGGCCAAAACGCGGTGTCTCAGACATATTGAAAACCTGGCGACTCACTCTTTTCAGCTGGCCTAGTGGCGACAAAGAAATAATACTTTTGTTTTGGACCTTTCGCAATAAAGGATGGGTGGGAGATTCATTTATGGAAAGACATCTGGCTAGACAATGTGAGTCTCTGAGAACAATCTGTATATCCAGCCATGAACACCATTGCTCCCGATAAAACAATACTATTGCGCAGGTGCTCGGTTCATCCCTGCCGAATATTTCGTTCAGGTCGGATTTGATTGGCCCCGCACTTATGTCATGACATATCTTTTTATCCCAACTAGATTCAATTATTCTAACACAAAGTGGGGATGTGTTTCATTGGACCCTTACTATATCTGTCTTTCACCATACTCTATATACCATGCGCTAACGCATTATGAGGTATCAGGGAACAATAATAACAAGAAAATCTGAAGGTCAAAGATTCCACTAAAGTTTACAATCTTACTGTGGTATCTTTCTAGGGGAGTTGTGCTAACAAAAGAAAACCTCGCACAACGCAACTGGCCAGGAGTAAGAAGTGTTATTTTTGTACTCATGACAAGTCAAGTAAACACCTCTTATTATGATACAACTTTGCATGTTTTACATGGACAGTCATCCAAATAGCGTCAATTTTGTATCCATCCATGATAACCCACAAGTATAGGGGATCGTAACAGTTTTTCGAGGGTAGATTATGAAGGAAATATGCTCTAGAGGCAATAATAAAGTTATTATTTATTTCCTTATTTCATGATAAATGTTTATTATTCATGCTAGAATTGTATTAACCGGAAACATAATACATGTGTGAATATATAGACAAACATAGTGTCACTAGTATGCCTCTACTTGACTAGCTCGTTTATCAGAGATGGTTATGTTTCCTAGCCATGGACAAAAGAGTTGTCATTTGATTAACGGGATCACATCATTAGGAGAATGATGTGATTGACTTGACCCATTCCGTTAGCTTAGCACTTGATCGTTTAGTATGTTGCTATTGCTTTCTTCATGACTTATACATGTTCCTGTAACTATGAGATTATGCAACTCCCGTTTACCGGAGGAACACTTTGGGTACTACCAAACGTCACAATGTAAATGGGTGATTATAAAGGAGTACTACAGGTGTCTCTGAAGGTACATGTTGAGTTGGCGTATTTCAAGATTAGGTTTTGTCACTCCGATTGTCGGAGAGGTATCTCTGGGCCCTCTCGGTAATGCACATCATTATAAGCCTTGCAAGCAATGTAACCAATGAGTTGGTTACGGGATGATGCATTACAGAACGAGTAAAGAGACTTGCCGGTGACGAGATTGAACTAGGTATTGGATACCGACGATCAAATCTCGGGCAAGTAACATACCGATGACAAAGGGAACAAAGTATGATGTTATGCGGTTTGACCGATAAAGATCTTCGTAGAATATGTAGGAACCAATATGGGCATCCAGGTCCCGCTATTGGTTATTGACTGAGAATGGTTTTAGGTCATGTCTACATAGTTCTCGAACCCGTAGGGTCTACACGCTTAACGTTTCGATGACAGTTTTATTATGAGTTTATAAGTTTTGATGTACCGAAGGAGTTCGGAGTCCCGGATGAGATCGGGGACATGACGAGGAGTCTCGAAATGGTCGAGACGTAAAGATCGATATATTGGACGACTATATTCGGAGTTCGGAAAGGTTCCGAGTGATTCGGGTATTTTTCGGAGTACCGGAGAGTTACGGGAATTCGTCGGGGAGAAGTATTGGGCCTTATTGGGCCCTGCGGGAAAGAGAGAGGGGCTGCCTAGGGCTGGCCGCGCGCCCCCCCCAAGGCGTAGTCCGAATTGGACTAGGGGGAGGGGCCGCACCCCCTCCTTCCTTCCCTTCTCTCTTCCCCTTCCTTGTCTCCTACTCCTACTACATGGAAAGACCCCTAGTTGGACTAGGAAAGGGGGAATCCTACTCCCGGTGGGAGTAGGACTCCCCATGGCACGCCCCTCCTAGGGCCGGCCTCCTCCTTCCTCCCTCCTTTATATACGGGGGCAGGGGGCACCCCATAGACACACAAGTTGATCTACGGATCGTTCCTTAGCCGTGTGCGGTGCCCCCCTCCACCATATTCCACCTCGGTCATATCGTCGCGGAGTTTAGGCGAAGCCCTGCGCCGGTAGAACATCATCATCATCACCACACCGTTGTGCTGACGGAACTCATCTCCGGAGCTCGGCTGGATCGGAGGCCGGAGATCGTCATCGAGCTGAACGTGTGCAGAACTCGGAGGTGCCGTACGTTCGGTACTTGGATCGGTCGGATCGTGAAGACGTATGACTACATCAACCGCGTTGTAATAACGCTTCCGCTTACGGTCTACGAGGGTACGTGGACAAACACTTTCCCCTCTCGTTGCTATATCATCACCATGATCTTGCGTGTGCGTAGGAAAATTTTGAAATTACTACGTTCCCCAACAGTGGCATCCGAGCCTAGGTTTTATGCGTTGATGTTATATGCACGAGTAGAACACAAGTGAGTTATGGACGATATAAGTCATACTGCCTACCAGCATGTCATACTTTGGTTCAGCGCTATTGTGAGATGAAGCGGCCCGGACCGACATTACGCGTACGCTTACGCGAGACTGGTTTCACCGTTACGAGCACTTGTGCTTAAAGGTGGCTGGCGGGTGTCTTTTCTCTCTCACTTTAGTTGAACCGAGTGTGGCTATGCCCGGTCCTTGTGAAGGTTAAAACGGAGTCTATTTGACAAACTATCGTTGTGGTTTTGATGCGTAGGTAAGAACGGTTCTTGCTAAGCCCGTAGCAGCCACGTAAAATTTGCAACAACAAAGTAGAGGACGTCTAGCTTGTTTTTGCAGGGCATGTTGTGATGTGATATGGTCAAGACGTGATGCTATATTTTATTGTATGAGATGATCATGTTTTGTAATCGAAGTTATCGGCAACTGGCAGGAGCCATATGGTTGTCGCTTTATTGTATGAAATGCAAACGCCCTGTAATTGCTTTACTTTATCACTAAGCGGTAGCGATAGTCGTAGAAGCAATAGATGGCGTAAACGACAATGATGCTACGATGGAGATCAAGGTGTCGCGCTGGTGACGATGGTGATCACGACGGTGCTTCGGAGATGGAGATCACAAGCACAAGATGATGATGGCCATATCATATCACTTATATTGATTGCATGTGATGTTTATCCTTTATGCATCTTATCTTGCTTTGATTGACGGTAGCATTTTAAGATGTTCTCTCGCTAAAATTATCAAGAAGTGTTCTCCCTGAGTATGCACCGTTGCCAAAGTTCGTCGTGCCGAGACACCACGTGATGATCGGGTGTGATAAGCTCTACGTCCATCTACAACGGGTGTGTGATGCCCGGGTAATTAAGCTACAGTAATCCCCGCTAATGATGCCACGTCACCTCGGTTACTGTGGATAAACTCGCGTTAGTTCGGAACCTAGTTCGAATTTCAAATTCAAAATCGAGCAAACAATAAAAGTTTTCAAATATTAAAATTTAAATGTCCTGAGTGAACCAAATAATACATAGGTAATTATGGTGGAGAAACCAAACGTTGATAAAATGCTTAAAGGCCCTGAAACAATTAAAACAATAGTGAAAAACAATTAAACAAATGCCTATTGAATTTATAAAATGCTAACACTATTTTATTATGGGTTAAGAATTAATCTTGTATTAGTTTATTGGTAGATACAAATTAGGCACTAGTGGTAATTTTATAAAACTGGAAATAAAAGAAACTACAAATAAAAAAGAGACAAGAAAAAAAATATATAAAAAAAGAAAACAGAAAACAGGCCCCCCCCCTGCTGGGCCAACTGGCCCAGCTGGCCTCAGCCTCCCGAACGGGCTGGCCCGCCCCACGGCCCAGCCGGCCGCCCCCTGGCCTATAGGCCACCCACACCCTAGAAACCCTAACCCCTCTCCCCCTCCCCACGACCGCACGCCCCTCTTCCCTTCCCCGATCCAGATCGGGATCGGGGGGACGAACCTCCCCACGGCGCTCGGACCCCGTCGCCTCCATCTCGCCCTCGCCGCCGCCTGGTGCCGCCTCGACCCCGCCCCGCCTCTCCATCGCCGGGCGCCTCCCCTCCCCCCCCCCACTTTCCCACTCTCCTCGGGGAGAGGCCCGACCCCGTCGCCCCCGGATTCCGTCGGCCGGAACGCCGCCTCGCCGCCCTCCTCCTCAACGGACCTCGTCGCCGGACTGCCTCCCCGTCGCGCGCCGTCTCCGTCCTCCTCCTCACGCCCCGCTGCCACGTCCCCTACTCCCCCCGTGAGCGCCCCCCCTTCCTTCCCCTTTCCCCGCGGTCACCGCCCGCGCTCCGACCCCGCCGTCGCCGGTCCCTCCCGGGCGACCGCGCCCGCGCCTCGCCGGAGCCCGCACGTGCCCACGCGGCCACAGCCGCGGCCCCCGCACGCCCCGGGCCGCGCCTTCGCACGCACGGCCACGCACGACCGCGTCCCCCTTCACGCACGGGCCTCGTCCCGCCTCCCGAGCCCGTGCGCCGTCCCCTGCACGCCGTCGCCGGCCCTCCACCGAATCGCCTCCAACCCCGGCCTCCTCTCCCTCCGGCGACGCCGGCCCCTGAACCCTCCCCTCCTCTTTGTCCCTGGCCGCCGGCGCCCGCGCCCAGCTCTCCCTCGCCGCCTAGGCGGGCTACGCCCGCACAGCCGCCCGTCGACCCCATCCCAGGTGGACTCGGGCGTGTGCCCGCACCTCCGCCCAGCAGCCCCCCTTCACCCCCTTCGGCACCCTAGCGGCTACCGCACCGACCGGCTCGGCCATGGCCGCTGGCTGCGTGCGTGCCCCGCCCAGCCCGAACATGTCCGGCGCGCCAAAGGGTGTGGCCTGGACATTGTCCGGCCATGTGTGGTGCTGCCCTGGACGTGTCCGGCTGGACATTGTCCAGTGGCCCAGTGCTACTGTCAAAAAAAGAAAAAAAAGGAATATCAAAATAAATAATAATAATAATAAATTAATTAATTAATTAATCAATTAATTAAGGAATTAATTAAGTTAATTAATTATAATTAGGTTAACCTAATCACTAATTAAACTAATTAACTGTTAGTTAATTAAAACAGTGTATGACATGCGGGACCCACATGTCAGGGTTGACTCAGTCAACCCCTGTTGACTGCTGACGTCAGCATGACATCATGCTGACGTCATAAATACATTTTTTTCGAATTAATTAAATAAATAATTAAATTCCAAAATTGTTAAAATCTTTTAAAAATCATATCTTTTAATCCGTAACTCGGATTAAAATATTTTCAACATGAAAGTTGCTCAGAACGACGAGACAAATCCGGATACGCGGTCCGTTCGTCCGCCACACACCCCTAACCTATCGAACCCGCAACTTTCCCCCTCCGGCTCCTCTGCCCGAAAACACGAAACACCGGGAATACTTTCCCGGGGGTTTTCCCCCCTTCACCGGTATCACCTACTACCGCGTTAGGGCACACCGAACACCGCGTATTGCCTTGATATATTTTGTGGTGCTTTGTTTGCTCTGTATTCATTATTTCTTCCCCCTCTTCTCTCCGGTAGACTACGAGACCGACGCTGCTGCTGACCAGTTCGACTACGGAGTTGACGACCCCTCTCTCTTGCCAGAGCAACCAGGCAAGCCCCCCCCCCTTGATCACCAGATATCGCCTATTCTCCTCTATACTGCTTGCATTAGAGTAGTGTAGCATGTTACTGCTTTCGTTAATCCTATTCTGATGCATAGCCTGACATTGTCGCTACATCTGTTGATACCTTACCTGCAATCCTAAATGCTTAGTATAGGATGCTAGTTTATCATCATTGGCCCTACATTCTTGTCAGTCTGCCTTGCTATACTATCGGGCCGTGATCACTTGGGAGGTGATCACGGGTATATACTATACATACATACATACTATACAGATGGTGACTAAAGTCGGGTCAGCTCATTGAGTACCCGCAAGTGATTCTGACGAGGGGGCTGAAAGGACAGGTGGCTCCATCCCGGTAGAGGTGGGCCTGGGTTCCCGACGGCCCCCGACTGTTACTTTGTGGCGGAGCGGCAGGGCAGGTTGAGACCACCTAGGAGACAGGTGGGCCTGGCCCTGTTCGGCGTTCGCGGATACTTAACACACTTAACGAGATCTTGGTATTTGATCTGAGTCGGCTACGAGCCTATACGCACTAACCATCTACGTGGGAGTAGTTATGGGTATCCCGACGTCGTGGTATCAGCCGAAGCACTTCAGACGTCAGCGACGGAGCGGCGCGCGCCGGATTGGAACGTAAGCCTGCTCTTGTATTAAGGGGGCTAGTTCCGCTTTCGGCCGCGTACGCAACGTGCAGGTGTGCTATGGGCGATGGGCCCAGACCCCTGTGCGCTTAGGTTTAGACCGGCGTGCTGGCCTCTCTGTTTGCCTAGGTGGGGCTGCGACGTGTTGATCTTCCGAGGCCGGGCATGACCCAGGAAAGTGTGTCCGGCCAAATGGGATCAAGCGTGTTGGGTTATGTGGTGCACCCCTGCAGGGAAGTTAATCTATTCGAATAGCCGTGATCTTCGGTAACAGGACGACTTGGAGTTGTACCTTGACCTTATGACAACTAGAACCGGATACTTAATAAAACACACCCTTCCAAGTTCCACAGACAACCCGGTGATCGCTTTTCCGCAGGGCGACGAGGAGAGGATTGCCGGGTAGGATTATGCTATGCGATGCTACTGGAGATGCTACTTGGAGATGCTACTTGGAGGACTACAATCTACTCTCTTCTATATGCTGCAAGACGGAGGCTACCAGAAGCGTAGTCTTCGACAGGATTAGCTATCCCCCTCTTATTCTGGCATTCTGCAGTTCAGTCCACCGATATGGCCTCCTTACACATATACCCATGCACATGTAGTGTAGCTCCTTGCTTGCGAGTACTTTGGATGAGTACTCACGGTTGCTTTCTCCCCCTTTTCCCCTTTCCTTCTTCCTGGTTGTCGCAACCAGATGCTGGAGTCCAGGAGCCAGACGCCACCGTCGACGACGACCCCTACTACACCGGAGGTGCCTACTTCTACGTGCAGCCCGCTGACGACGACTAGGAGTAGTTAGGAGGATCCCAGGCAGGAGGCCTGCACCTCTTTCGATCTGTATCCCAGTTTGTGCTAGCCTTCTTAAGGCAAACTTGTTTAACTTATGTCTGTACTCAGATATTGTTGCTTCCGCTGGCTCGTCTATGATCGAGCACTTGTATTCGAGCCCTCGAGGCCCCTGGCTTGTATTATGATGCTTGTATGACTTATTTTATTTGTAGAGTTGTGTTGTGATATCTTCCCATGAGTCCCTGATCTTGATCATACACATTTGCGTGCATGATTAGTGTACGATTGAATCGGGGGCGTCACAAGTTGGTATCAGAGCCGACTGCCTGTAGGAATCCCTCTTTCCAACTACTTGCCCGAAGTCGAGTCTAGTCGTTGAAAAACTTTTACTAACATGGCTGTGTGGCCCATGGGCCCACGTCGCCATTGGGTGGTATTAGGATCTTTTACTCCTCGACCTTTACTCTGGGACGCTGATCTCTCCTCTATTCGGGTTAACTGAAGTTTACTAAATCTAACAATAGGATCTCGTTATCACTTTCACCCGGAGAGCCCCTTGTTACTGATGATCGTCTGCTGCACCAGAAGACCCTGAAGATACTCTCCGCTGTTAACCCGAGAACTTGTGTTCATCGCGTTTGCAATTCCCCTTCCACCACAAACCCTTATGGATAACTACTTGCAGTTGTTATTCTTACATTCATCCCCAGTTGGTTTTGTTATTACAAGATAACCTGAAAACTCGTCGTTGTTTCGATAATCCTTTGAGCTTACTGCCTTGCTGTTCTTTGTCACCTGAATACCCCTACGGTTAATTATTGCAATTATCGAGTATCCGCTCATCCTCAGTTGTTCATGAGTTTCACAAAAGTCTTCGAAATATTATTCGATCTTCTGAAACTCCTTTGGAGCCTTTGGCTCTTGAAATTCTTGCTTGCTCGCATTATGGTTAATCCCATAAGTCTCGTAGTCTTATTGACATTCCTTGTCATTATCATTTTGGGTCTATTGACTCAATATGTTTGCGAATACACGCAATCATCATTGATCCTTATAAATTACTTTTCCGGCTGAGCTGCCATTCTTTTAACTGGAATTGGTTCTCGACCAATCGAATTGTCTTTGATTGTACCCTAAGGCTATTCAACTTATCCACCCCTAATCAGAGCATTGCTTCTGATCCCTTGATTTGGGAATCATAATTCCTTTGCATTTGACAATTGAGTTAGTCAGTTGTTTCTATAATCCGGTGCACTTGCATTCCTTCTTCCTTTGATAGAGTATCGATACCCACACCAACTCCGTTGTGGACCATCGGTTCCTTTGTTGGATTTTATGTCCTTCATAATTAATCACCTTGTGAGCTCTTTCCCCTGATACATAATGCCTTTGGTACATTGTATCCTCTGCTTGACCAACAATGCTCTACTTTCGAGCTTGTATTAATTACCCCGAAGTTTGTGGTATATGTTCGTAAGATGCCCGGATGGGTTGAACCTATGCCTTCCTTAATATGTGTGAACTCGGAAGATTTCACGAGTCATACTCATCTGGTATTTCACCAGGTAAAAATTTCAACGCTATAACTTCATCGAAAGCGAGAAGTGAATGAAAGGGTATGCATTGGAGAAGTGGGAGTCGACCTTGAACTTTGTGTTCATGCCCATGGACGCGATGTATATCCTATCCTGGAAGCTTCTTGTAATAATAGCTACTTCCTTGATATAATATCCTTTGGTTTCGTTGAATTGATCCTTTGCAATCATGGTCCCGACCATATGTTCTTCCTTGATCCAATTCCCGGGCAAGTTTAAGCACTTGTCTTCTGTGGATCAATACCCCAGTCCAACCCTTACTTTGATCTACCGTCGAGTATTACCCCCCTGGTATCTCGAGATTATCACAAAACTTCATAACTTCTTATGAGTTCTCCATCGAGTGCTACCTTCCCACTGATTCCAATTTTTCACGAGCTCTGAGTTATTGAACACTCAAAGACACCGATAACTGAACCGAGTCCGCTCTTCGGTTCAACAACTCTCCAGTAAGCTTCTATAAGTACGAGTTTGTACCCGATCACGCCATTCCTAGCCTGTTTGGCTATATCATTGTCGTGCCGATTCTAACTGTGCTACCTGGTCCTTATTCTCGGAGCACCAAATTTCGACGATGAACTAACCTTACGTCGATCCTCATCGTCATATCATTTCGCCTTGAACAACAAGCTTGGTTTCGAGTTTGTGTCGTACCCTTGGTTCCAATAACCTTTCACTTCATCATTACTTGACTTGATGTCGTTACCGATCGATTACATCTTCATGAACTCTCGCGACAAAGGTGTCGTGATCATCAACATTCTGAGCTCATCCAGGATATCAATTGAATTCAAGATGAGAAATAACATCCTTGCCCTCGATGAATTGTATTATCGTCGACCACTTTATTGCCTTCCCACCAACACAAGCTTGTTCATGTTTGGTGTTATACCTTGAGTTCCTTGCTATCCAGCAATTGTTCTTCTTTACCTTGGAGTATTACCATCCTTTATGTCAAGAATGTTTTGAGATTTGTTCAACCTCTTGAGAATTCTTGGCATAGAAATACTTCTCACCATCACCATTCTTTATTGGTCCCCGTGTTAATTCCAACAAGTGAACGGTGTTGTTTGGATTCTTTCCTTCTAGCAACCCTATTTTTTTTTGAAGTTAATGGTCGAAAGTTCATTCTTAGACTATTGACTATTGAATCACCATTCTGACATTGGTCGTGCAACCCAACCCATATTTCGGGTGCACCTTTCAACCAATGTTTAATTGTGTATGTTTTCCCCGAGCATACTTCCTTATATCATTTGATCTGACCAATGTTATCTCCTTGTTCACTTAATTGTGGAGATCCATCTTTTGGATACCTCGTTGAATTATCGCTGAGTCCATCAGCCACCTCATCGTCCTCTCCTTGGGTTAATGATGAACTCTTGTTAACGGAAATCACTTCTTAGTTCATTTCCCGAGAATCTTACAGTGTCATCCCGTCAATTTGTGTTGCACCTTTCTTCTCGGGCATCCTGAGCCTGAGGTATCCTGACACCCATCATATCTGAATCTCCATCAAATATGATGGTTGGCACATATTATCAAGAGTTATAACATTGGTCCTTTGATGACCTGGTAACATGATGTCATACCTAGCACCCCCCCTGGGTGGAGGACCTATTATTGTAGTATCCTTTTTAGCAAGTTTAGCCATTCTTCCCTGAGGAAATTGTAAGACTTATCCTACCAGTTGTTCCTAATGGATCCTTCCTATATCTAAAGTCTGACCTTTTGCTCGAAGACCATGTCAATGCTATCTCGAAGCATGTCTATGGTACTCCAATTTTCAACAAGAACATTTGAAGCCCAATGATAAATGTTTCCTGCTCAATTATCCAAACACCGCTGTATGGGTAATATCATGAAATTTCTCTCCCCTACCTAAGGAGTTTTCTACATAATATCCTGTCATGGATATCATGCTCTGCTTGTCCTTGGGAAGGATATACCCCTGATATACGTGTTTAAGCACATTTTCCTTCCTGTTGTTTTGTTCAAACTTTCTTGTAAACTACTTAATCGAGCAGTGGTAATTCTCCTGCTTATGTAAACACCTCGTTGTACAACTCTGTCAGTAAGACCCTGTTGAAATTGTCGATAGCATTCCGGTCACCACCGATGGACGAGAACTTTGCCTATTGGTCCGCCTCGTTCAACGAGCAGGAGAATGATTCTCTTCGTCCCTCGCCCTTGGTATCGACGTTGTTGCCGACTTAATCGACAGGCTACCCTCTGACATGCCTTGCTTGCATGATCGCGCAAGACGTCTCCGCCCTTCCTACTTTTAACCCACATGGTGGGCCCATAACCCACAGTTCCACCAGGATCGAAACCTGACTCTCCTGTACACCCTCATGTTTCCAAAGTTATTCCTCGCGCGTGGACTCGTATGAAATTCATGAGCCACCTACCGATGAGATCATCTATTCTGGTATCAGACGCAATACTTACTCTCGCTACTCTGAACCCCTTTCTCACCCGCTTGGAGCCTATTATGGTACCTTCGTACCTTACTCTCGAGGTATTTCATATGTTCAACTCGAGAGATAATCTTATACTAATTCATGGGTTAGCCCCAGATTGTTTCCCTTAAAAGCTTTATGTCGTAGTGAGCTGGCCCTTATCTTTCGTAAGTACGATGGAGTTCCCGAAGAAATGATGACCAGTTTATCATGATGCATTGGAATAAAGGATTGAAGACATCAACGAAAGGGATTAACTTCTTCGAGAAGATCCGTTAGATTATCGTAACCAGACCTTTCCCCCTTGCTCCCCTCTTAAATCTCGGGACGAGATTTCTTGTAGTGGAGGAGAATTGTGACGCCCGGGTAATTAAGCTACAGTAATCCCCGCTAATGATGCCACGTCACCTCGGTTACTGTGGATAAACTCGCGTTAGTTCGGAACCTAGTTCGAATTTCAAATTCAAAATCGAGCAAACAATAAAAGTTTTCAAATATTAAAATTTAAATGTCCTGAGTGAACCAAATAATACATAGGTAATTATGGTGGAGAAACCAAACGTTGATAAAATGCTTAAAGGCCCTGAAACAATTAAAACAATAGTGAAAAACAATTAAACAAATGCCTATTGAATTTATAAAATGCTAACACTATTTTATTATGGGTTAAGAATTAATCTTGTATTAGTTTATTGGTAGATACAAATTAGGCACTAGTGGTAATTTTATAAAACTGGAAATAAAAGAAACTACAAATAAAAAAGAGACAAGAAAAAAATATATATATATATAAAAAAAACAGAAAACAGGGCCCCCCCCTGCTGGGCCAACTGGCCCAGCTGGCCTCAGCCTCCCGAACGGGCTGGCCCGCCCCACGGCCCAGCCGGCCGCCCCCTGGCCTATAGGCCACCCACACCCTAGAAACCCTAACTCCCACTCCCACTCGCCCCACTCCCCTCTCCCCCTCCCCACGACCGCACGCCCCTCTTCCCTTCCCCGATCCAGATCGGGATCGGGGGGACGAACCTCCCCACGGCGCTCGGACCCCGTCGCCTCCATCTCGCCCTCGCCGCCGCCTGGTGCCGCCTCGACCCCGCCCCGCCTCTCCATCGCCGGGCGCCTCCCCTTCCCCCCCCCCACTTTCCCACTCTCCTCGGGGAGAGGCCCGACCCCGTCGCCCCCGGATTCCGTCGGCCGGAACGCCGCCTCGCCGCCCTCCTCCTCAACGGACCTCGTCGCCGGACTGCCTCCCCGTCGCGCGCCGTCTCCGTCCTCCTCCTCACGCCCCGCTGCCACGTCCCCTACTCCCCCCCGTGAGCGCCCCCCCTTCCTTCCCCTTTCCCCGCGGTCACCGCCCGCGCTCCGACCCCGCCGTCGCCGGTCCCTCCCGGGCGACCGCGCCCGCGCCTCGCCGGAGCCCGCACGTGCCCACGCGGCCACAGCCGCGGCCCCGCACGCCCCGGGCCGCGCCTTCGCACGCACGGCCACGCACGACCGCGTCCCCCTTCACGCACGGGCCTCGTCCCGCCTCCCGAGCCCGTGCGCCGTCCCCTGCACGCCGTCGCCGGCCCTCCACCGAATCGCCTCCAACCCCGGCCTCCTCTCCCTCCGGCGACGCCGGCCCCTGAACCCTCCCCTCCTCTTTGTCCCTGGCCGCCGGCGCCCGCGCCCAGCTCTCCCTCGCCGCCTAGGCGGGCTACGCCCGCACAGCCGCCCGTCGACCCCATCCCAGGTGGACTCGGGCGTGTGCCCGCACCTCCGCCCAGCAGCCCCCCTTCACCCCCTTCGGCACCCTAGCGGCTACCGCACCGACCGGCTCGGCCATGGCCGCTGGCTGCGTGCGTGCCCCGCCCAGCCCGAACATGTCCGGCGCGCCAAAGGGTGTGGCCTGGACATTGTCCGGCCATGTGTGGTGCTGCCCTGGACGTGTCCGGCTGGACATTGTCCAGTGGCCCAGTGCTACTGTCAAAAAAAAGAAAAAAAAGGAATATCAAAATAAATAATAATAATAATAAAATTAATTAATTAATTAATCAATTAATTAAGGAATTAATTAAGTTAATTAATTATAATTAGGTTAACCTAATCACTAATTAAACTAATTAACTGTTAGTTAATTAAAACAGTGTATGACATGCGGGACCCACATGTCAGGGTTGACTCAGTCAACCCCTGTTGACTGCTGACGTCAGCATGACATCATGCTGACGTCATAAATACATTTTTTTCGAATTAATTAAATAAATAATTAAATTCCAAAATTGTTAAAATCTTTTAAAAATCATATCTTTTAATCCGTAACTCGGATTAAAATATTTTCAACATGAAAGTTGCTCAGAACGACGAGACAAATCCGGATACGCGGTCCGTTCGTCCGCCACACACCCCTAACCTATCGAACCCGCAACTTTCCCCCTCCGGCTCCTCTGCCCGAAAACACGAAACACCGGGAATACTTTCCCGGGGGTTTTCCCCCCTTCACCGGTATCACCTACTACCGCGTTAGGGCACACCGAACACCGCGTATTGCCTTGATATATTTTGTGGTGCTTTGTTTGCTCTGTATTCATTATTTCTTCCCCCTCTTCTCTCCGGTAGACTACGAGACCGACGCTGCTGCTGACCAGTTCGACTACGGAGTTGACGACCCCTCTCTCTTGCCAGAGCAACCAGGCAAGCCCCCCCCCCTTGATCACCAGATATCGCCTATTCTCCTCTATACTGCTTGCATTAGAGTAGTGTAGCATGTTACTGCTTTCGTTAATCCTATTCTGATGCATAGCCTGACATTGTCGCTACATCTGTTGATACCTTACCTGCAATCCTAAATGCTTAGTATAGGATGCTAGTTTATCATCATTGGCCCTACATTCTTGTCAGTCTGCCTTGCTATACTATCGGGCCGTGATCACTTGGGAGGTGATCACGGGTATATACTATACATACATACATACTATACAGATGGTGACTAAAGTCGGGTCAGCTCATTGAGTACCCGCAAGTGATTCTGACGAGGGGGCTGAAAGGACAGGTGGCTCCATCCCGGTAGAGGTGGGCCTGGGTTCCCGACGGCCCCCGACTGTTACTTTGTGGCGGAGCGGCAGGGCAGGTTGAGACCACCTAGGAGACAGGTGGGCCTGGCCCTGTTCGGCGTTCGCGGATACTTAACACACTTAACGAGATCTTGGTATTTGATCTGAGTCGGCTACGAGCCTATACGCACTAACCATCTACGTGGGAGTAGTTATGGGTATCCCGACGTCGTGGTATCAGCCGAAGCACTTCAGACGTCAGCGACGGAGCGGCGCGCGCCGGATTGGAACGTAAGCCTGCTCTTGTATTAAGGGGGCTAGTTCCGCTTTCGGCCGCGTACGCAACGTGCAGGTGTGCTATGGGCGATGGGCCCAGACCCCTGTGCGCTTAGGTTTAGACCGGCGTGCTGGCCTCTCTGTTTTGCCTAGGTGGGGCTGCGACGTGTTGATCTTCCGAGGCCGGGCATGACCCCGGAAAGTGTGTCCGGCCAAATGGGATCAAGCGTGTTGGGTTATGTGGTGCACCCCTGCAGGGAAGTTAATCTATTCGAATAGCCGTGATCTTCGGTAACAGGACGACTTGGAGTTGTACCTTGACCTTATGACAACTAGAACCGGATACTTAATAAAACACACCCTTCCAAGTTCCACAGACAACCCGGTGATCGCTTTTCCGCAGGGCGACGAGGAGAGGATTGCCGGGGAGGATTATGCTATGCGATGCTACTGGAGATGCTACTTGGAGATGCTACTTGGAGGACTACAATCTACTCTCTTCTACATGCTGCAAGACGGAGGCTGCCAGAAGCGTAGTCTTCGACAGGATTAGCTATCCCCCTCTTATTCTGGCATTCTGCAGTTCAGTCCACCGATATGGCCTCCTTACACATATACCCATGCATATGTAGTGTAGTTCCTTGCTTGCGAGTACTTTGGATGAGTACTCACGGTTGCTTTCTCCCCCTTTTTCCCCTTTCCTTCTTCCTGGTTGTCGCAACCAGATGCTGGAGTCCAGGAGCCAGACGCCACCGTCGACGACGACCCCTACTACACCGGAGGTGCCTACTACTACGTGCTGCCCGCTGACGACGACCGGAGTAGTTAGGAGGATCCCAGGCAGGAGGCCTGCGCCTCTTTCGATCTGTATCCCAGTTTGTGCTAGCCTTCTTAAGGCAAACTTGTTTAACTTATGTCTGTACTCAGATATTGTTGCTTCCGCTGACTCGTCTATGATCGAGCACTTGTATTCGAGCCCTCGAGGCCCCTGGCTTGTATTATGATGCTTGTATGACTTATTTTATTTGTAGAGTTGTGTTGTGATATCTTCCCGTGAGTCCCTGATCTTGATCGTACACATTTGCGTGCATGATTAGTGTACGATTAAATCGGGGGCGTCACAGGGTGCAAGCCAGTTTTGCACACGCAGAATACTCAGGTTAAACTTGACGAGCCTAGCATATGCAGATATGGCCTCGGAACACGGAGACTGAAAGGTCAAGCGTGAATCATATAGTAGATATGATCAACATAGTGATGTTCACCATTGAAAACTACTCCATCTCACGTGATGATCGGTCATGGTTTAGTTGATTTGGATCACGTGATCACTTAGATGACTAGAGGGATGTCTGTCTAAGTGGGAGTTCTTAAGTAATATGATTAATTGAACTTTAATTTATCATGAACTTAGTCCTAGTAGTATTTTGCAAATTATGTTGTAGATCAATAGCTCGCGTTGTTGCTTTCATAAGTTTATTTTGATATGTTCCTAGAGAAAACTATGTTGAAAATGTTAGTAGCAATGTTGCGGATTTGATCCGTGATCTGAGGTTAATCCTCATTGCTGCACAGAAGAATTATGTCCTTGATGCACCACTAGGTGACAGACCTGTTGCAAGAGCAGATGTAGACGTTATGAATGTTTGGCTAGCTCAATATGATGACTACTTGATAGTTTAGTGCACCATGCTTAACGGCTTAGAATTGGGACTTCAAAGACGTTTTGAACGTTATGGACCATATGAGATGTTCCAGGAATTGAAGTTAATATTTCAAGCAAATACCCGAGTTGAGAGATATGAAGTCTCCAACAAGTTCTATAGCTAAAAGATGGAGGAGAATCGCTCAACTAATGAGCATGTGCTCAGATTGTCTGGGTACTTCAATCGCTTGAATCAAGTGGGAGTTAATCTTCCAGATAAGATAGTGATTGACAGAATTCTCTAGTCACCATCACTAAGTTACTAGAACTTCGTGATGAACTATAGTATGCAAGGGATGACGAAAACGATTCCCAAGCTCTTCGTGATGCTGAAATCAACGAAGGTAGAAATCAAAAAAGAGCATCAAGTGTTGATGGTTAACAAGATCACTAGTTTCAAGAAAAGGGCAAAGGGAAAGAAAGGGAACTTCAAGTAGAATGACAAGAAAGTTTTCACTCCCGCAAAGAAGACCAAAGCTGGACCAAAGCCTGAAACTGAGTGCTTACACTGCAAAGGAAATGGTCACTGGAAGCGGAAATGCCCTGAATATTTGGTGGGTAAGAAGGATGGCAAAGTGAACAAGTGTATATTTGATATACAGGTTATTGATGTGTGCCTTACTAGTGTTTATAGTAGCCCCTGAGTATTTGATACTTGTTTGGTTGCTAAGATTAGTAATTCGAAACGGGAGTTGCAGAATAAACAGAGACTAGTTAAGGGTGAAGTGACGATGTTTGTTGGAAGTGGTTCCAAGATTGATATGATCATCATCGCACACTCCCTATACTTTCGGGATTTGTGTTGAACCTAAATAAATGTTATTTGGTGTTTGCGTTGAGCATGAATATGATTTGATCATGTTTATTGCAATACAGTTATTCATTTAAGTTAGAGAACAATTGTTGTTCTGTTTACATGAATAAAACCTTATATGGTCATACACACCAACGAAAATAGTTTGTTGGATCTCGATCGTAGTAATACACATATTCATAATATTGAGGCCAAAAGATGCAAAGTTAATAATGATAGTGCAACTTATTTGTGGCACTGCCGTTTAGGTCATATTGGTGTAAAGCGCACGAAGAAACTCCATGCTGATGGGATTTTGGAATCACTTGATTATGAATCACTTGATGCTTGCGAACCATGCCTCATGGGCAAGATGACTAAGACTCCGTTCTCCAGAACAATGGAGCGAGCAACTGACTTATTGGAAATAATACATATTGATGTATGCAATCCGATGATTGTTGAGGCTCGCGGCGGGTATCGTTATTTTATGACCTTCACAGATGATTTGAGCAGATATGGGTATATCTACTTGATGAAACATAAGTCTGAAATAGTTGAAAGGTTCAAAGAATTTCAGAGTGAAGTGGAAAATTCATCGTAACAAGAAAATAAAGTTTCTGCGATCTGATCACGGAGACAAATATTTGAGTTACGAGTTTGGTCTTCAATTAAAACAATGTGGAATAGTTTCACAGCTCACGTCACCTGGAACACCACATCGTTATGGTGTGTCCGAACGTCGTAACCGCACTTTATTTGATATGGTGCGATCTATGATGTCTCTTTACCACTATCGTTTTGGGGTTATGCATTAGAGACAGCTGCATTCATGTTTTAAAATAGGGCACCATCTAAATCCGTTGAGATGACACCGTATGAACTATGGTTTAGCAGTAAACCTAAGCTGTTGTTTCTTAAAGTTTGGGGCTGTGATGCTTATGTGAAAAAGTTTCATCCTGATAAGCTCGAACCCAAATTGGAGAAGTGCGTCTTCATAGAATACCCAAAGGAAATTGTTGGGTACACCTTCTATCACAGATCCGAAGGCAAGACATTCGTTGCTAAAATGGATCCTTTCCAGAAAAGGAGTTTCTCTCGAAAGAAGTGAGTGGGAGGAAAGTAGAACTTGATGAGGTAATTGTACCTTCTCCCTTATTGGAAAGTAGTTCATCACAGAAATCAGTTCCAGTGATTCCTACACCAATTAGTGAGGAAGTTAATGATGATGATCATCAAACTTCAGATCAAGTTGCTACCAAACCTCGTAGGTCTTCCAGAGTAAGATCCGCACTAGAGTGGTACGGTAATCATGTTCTGGAAGTCATGTTACTAGACCATGATGAACCTACAAACTATGAGGAAGCGATGATGAGCCCAGATTCCATGAAATGGCTTGAGGCCATGAAATCTGAGATATGATCCATGTATGAGAACAAAGTGTAGACTTTTATTGACTTGCCCGATGATCGGTGAGTCATTAAGAATAAATGGATCTTCAAGAGGAAGACGGACGTTGATAGTAGTGTTACTATCTACAAAGCTAGACTTGTCGAAAAAGGTTTTTGACAAAGTTCAAGGTGTTGAATACGATGAGATTTTCTTACTCGTATCGATGCTTAAAAGTCTGTCCGAATCAGCAATTCCCACATTTTATGAAATTTGGCAAATGGATGTCAAAACTACATTCCTTAATGAATTTATTAAAGAAGAGTTGTATATGATACAACCAGAAGGTTTTGTCAATCCTAAAGGTGCTAACAAAATGTGCAAGCTCCAGCGATCCATCTATGGACTGGTGCAAGCATCTCAGAGTTGGAATATACGCTTTGATAAGTTGATCAAAGCATATAGTATTATACAGACTTGCGGTGAAGCCTGTATTTACAAGAAAGTGAGTGGGAGCACTACAGCATTTCTGATAAGTATATGTGAATGACATATTGCTGATCCGAAATAATGTAGAATTATTCTGCAAAGCATGAAAGGATACTTGAATAAGAGTTTTTCGAAGAAAGACCTCAGTAAAGCTACATACATATTAAGCATCAAGATCTATTGAGATAGATCAAGACGCTTGATAAGATTTTCAATGAGTACATACCTTGACAAGATTTTGAAGTAGTTCAAAATGGAACAGTCAAAGAAAGAGTTCTTGCCTGTGTTGCAAAGGTATGAAATTGAGTAAGACTCAAATCCCGACCACAACAGAAAATAGAAAGAGAATGAAAAGTCATTCCCTATGCCTCAGTCATAGGTTCTATAAAGTATGCTATGCTATGTACCAGACCTATTGTATACCTTGCTCTGTATTTGACAAGGGAGTACAATAGTGATCTAGGAGTAGATCACTGGACATTGGTCAAGAATATCCTTAGTGAGGACTAAGGAAATATTTCTCGATTATGGAGGTGATAAAAGAGCCCGTTGTAAAAGTTATCTCGGTGCAAGTTTTCACACCGATCCAGATGACTCTAAGTCTCAATCTGGATATATATTGAAAGTGGGAGAGATTAGCTAGAGTAGCTCCGTGCAGAGCATTGTAGACATAGAATATTTGCAAAATATATACGGCTCTGAATGTGACAGACCCGTTGACTGAGCTTCTCTCACGAACAAAACATGATCACACCTTAGTACTCTTTGGGTGTTAATCACATAGAGATGTGAACTAGATTATTGACTCTAGTAAACCCTTTGGATATTGATCACATGATGATGTGAACTATGGGTGTTAATCATATACAGATATGAATATTGGTGTTAAATCACATGGTGATGTGAACTAGATTATTGACTCTAGTGCAAGTGGGAGACTGAAGGAAATATGCCCTAGAGGCAATAATAAAGTTATTATTTATTTCCTTATTTCATGATAAATGTTTATTATTCATGCTAGAATTGTATTAACCGGAAACATAATACATGTGTGAATACATAGACAAACATAGTGTCACTAGTATGCCTCTACTTGACTAGCTCGTTTATCAGAGATGGTTATGTTTCCTAGCCATGGACAAAAGAGTTGTCATTTGATTAACGGGATCACATCATTAGGAGAATGATGTGATTGACTTGACCCATTCCGTTAGCTTAGCACTTGATCGTTTAGTATGTTGCTATTGATTTCTTCATGACTTATACATGTTCCTGTAACTATGAGATTATGCAACTCCCGTTTACCGGAGGAACACTTTGGGTACTACCAAACGTCACAACGTAACTGGGTGATTATAAAGGAGTACTACAGGTGTCTCCGAAGGTACATGTTGAGTTGGCGTATTTCGAGATTAGGTTTTGTCACTCCGATTGTCGGAGAGGTATCTCTAGGCCCTCTCGGTAATGCACATCATTATAAGCCTTGCAAGCAATGTAACCAATGAGTTGGTTACGGGATGATGCATTACAAAACGAGTAAAGAGACTTGCCAGTGACGAGATTGAACTAGGTATTGGATACCGACGATCAAATCTCGGGCAAGTAACATACCGATGACAAAGGGAACAAAGTATGATGTTATGCGGTTTGACCGATAAAGATCTTCGTAGAATATGTAGGAACCAATATGGGCATCCAGGTCCCACTATTGGTTATTGACCGAGAATGGTTTTAGGTCATGTCTACATAGTTCTCGAACCCGTAGGGTCCGCACGCTTAACGTTTCGATGACAGTTTTATTATGAGTTTATAAGTTTTGATGTACCGAAGGAGTTCGGAGTCCCGGATGAGATCGGGGACATGACGAGGAGTCTCGAAATGGTCGAGACGTAAAGATCGATATATTGGACGACTATATTCGGAGTTTGGAAAGGTTCCGAGTGATTCGGGTATTTTTCGGAGTACCGGAGAGTTACGGGAATTCGCCGGGGAGAAGTATTGGGCCTTATTGGGCCCTGCGGGAAAGAGAGAGGGGCTGCCTAGGGCAGGCCGCGCGCCCCCCAAGTCCTAGTCCGAATTGGACTAGGGGGAGGGGCCGCACCCCCTCCTTCCTTCCCTTCTCTCTTCCCCTTCCTTGTCTCCTACTCCTACTACATGGAAGGACCCCTAGTTGGACTAGGAAAGGGGGAATCCTACTCCCGGTGGGAGTAGGACTCCCCATGGCGCGCCCCTCCTAGGGCCGGCCTCCTCCTCCCTCCCTCCTTTATATACGGGGGCAGGGGGCACCCCATAGACACACAAGTTGATCTACGGATAGTTCCTTAGCCGTGTGCGGTGCCCCCCTCCACCATATTCCACCTCGGTCATATCGTCGCGGAGTTTAGGCGAAGCCCTGCGCGGTAGAACATCATCATCGTCACCACGCCGTTGTGCTGATGGAACTCATCTCCGGAGCTCGGCTGGATCGGAGGCCGGAGATCGTCATGGAGCTGAATGTGTGCAGAACTCGGAGGTGCCGTACGTTCGGTACTTGGATCGGTCGGATCGTGAAGACGTACGACTACATCAACCGCGTTGTAATAACGCTTCCGCTTACGGTCTATGAGGGTACGTGGACAAACACTCTCCCCTCTTGTTGCTATATCATCACCATGATCTTGCGTGTGCGTAGGAAAATTTTGAAATTACTACGTTCCCCAACAGATTACTCAACCCAAAATTATTGATTCGACACAAGGGGAGTCAAAGAATATTTGCAACACCTGGAGAAATAAATATCTGCAGCAGAGTGACCTATAGCACAGTAGTATGATAGTTTGATAGCAGTGGCAAAGTAATAATAGTAATAGTAACAACAACAGTAGCAGTTTTATAGTGGTTGTAACATCAATAGTAACTTATCAAGATCAATATGCGAAAAGCGTAGGCATTGGATCAGTGATGAATAGTTAGGTTGGATGACATTCATCATGTAACAGTCACAACCTAGACGGACACAGAACTAGCTCCAATTCATCAATGTAATGTAGGCATATATTCCGTATATGATCATACATGCTTATAATAAGAACTTGCATGGCATCTTTTGTCCTACTCTCCCGTGGTAGCGGGGTCCATAAGGAAACTAAGGGATATTAAGGCCTCCTTTTAATAGAGAACCGGAACAAAGCAATAGCACATAGTTAATACATGAACTCCTCAAACTACGGTAACCATCGGAAAGAATCCCAATTACTGTCACCTTGGGGTATGCGAATTATAACATGTAATAGGTGCATATAACTTGCAAGATAGGATCAAGAACTCAAATATATTCATGAAAACATAAAGGGTTCAGATCCGAAATCATGGCACTTGGGCCCTACGGACAAGCATTAAGCATAGCAAAGTCATAGCAACATCAATCTTAAAACATAGTGGATACTAGAGATCAAGCCCTAACAAAACTAACTCAATTACATGATAAATCTCATCCAATCCATCACCGTCCAGCAAGCCTACGGAGAAATTACTCACTCCCGGTGGTGAACATCATGAAATTGGTGATGAAGAAGGGATCAAGCCCTAACAAAACTAACTCGATTACATGATAAATCTGTTGGGAAACGTAGTAGAAAAAAACCGTCCTACGGTCATCCAGGAATAATATGAAGATGCATAACAGGTTGTGATCAACGATTGTTACTACTCTGGGAGTGGAACGGAAGTAGACGAGTCGGTGTAGATCGTACTTGGAGTCCTCGACTGTCGATGATGATCCCACGAACTGCCCTTGAACGATTCCTCGAATGGAATACCGAAAGCACAGTCTCTCTACTTGGTTGCAAGCATACGGTCTTCACGCACTGGTACACGTACGTGCTATACAAACGGTTTTAAACCCCATTCCGCGACGACATTTGTAACCGGCACCTAGTGAGTGTGTGCGATTAGGGGGGGTCCTTCCCACACGACCTAGAAACTGTCGGGGATAGGCCCTCCTGGGACACCAAATGAGTTCGTGTGCGATCGGGTGAACCACGGAAACCCAATCATTTCCGTAGGTATGTACATACCACACGGTGAATCCCAGAAAACATTTCCGTAGATATGTACATCCCACACGGTGAATCCCAGAAAAACATTTCCGTAGGTATGTATATCACACACAGTCAATCCAAGGAATATGTTTCCGTTCTTATGTACGCCCCACACAGTCAATCTAGGGAAAACGTTCCCGTTCATATGTACATCCCACACAGGTTTATGTATAGGCTCTTGTGTGATACGTGTAACTATCACACACGCTTTGCCTTGGTTAACCGTTTGCTTTTATCAACTACATTACACACGATTTGATGAAGAAAACTGTGTGGCATTGGGCTATCCATCACAAGCGTTTTTACTGCTAGAACCGTGCAAAGTTCCAGGACCCATTTAGCAGGTTTATTAGTTTACAATTAATAATTCCAGTATTACGCAAATTCACATTTCATATCGAATAGCTGTTTGCAAATTTCATATCAGGCACATAGATATATTTTAACATCACAGTACGATAGCTACCGGAAAACAACAAAGTACAGCATATAGATAGTTCAACTTCATAAGAACAATATTAGAACAATATATTCATTTCCCTAGTCGAGATCATCCAGGCTCGCCTTATCCACCTCTACTTTCAGTTCCATAAGAACATGTTTTGCATTGGCCAACTGGGAAAGTGCCTCCTCCTTCGCCAACACCATCTTAGCAAAGTCTGATTTAAAATATCTGAGCTCCTTCTCCACCTTCCTCTTTTTATCCCGCATCTTCAAATATTCTTCAGCGTTGACAACACTATCTCTAAGCCTACCTCTGTTCTCTTCCTGATACATGCTCCAGAGCTTTGCTAGGCACATCTTCAAAGACCGTTGCCACTCTTGATCAACCCACTCCAAGTAAGTACACTTCTGTTCATCCTATAATATTTAAAACTAGATCAATAATAATTGTAGGGAAAATGAGTTTATAGCAACATAGAAAATCACCAATACTTATTTTGAAAAACTGAAGAAACAAGTTAATTATGACATATCTTCTCCAAAAGATTAATGTGCAAATGAATTAATTGCTACTGACACAACAACCAAATTCCGAAACATCAGAAGCTATAATTAAGTACAACAACGCTACAAGTTCTTACTCATGTACTATAAATAACAAATTGAAAATTTTAAGAGAAAGGTAAATATAACTGCAACAACATAGCGACAGTGTTTGGATGACAGCAAATTGATACTAACAGATGTGTACATGCACAAATTTAGTAACATAGAACTAATAACACTAAGGTGTTCACTATGTATGCTAAAACCGGTGTAAAGACAACTGTTGCTACATCTCACACCGGTGCCCTGCACTGGCGAGCCGATGCAGCGAAAAAAAATCAGGGATCCGAACTCCGGAACACCTAGTTGCTCCGACGCCCATTTCCTTCGTGGCATAAATATTTAGTATTTTACTGCTTGGCTGCTCAGATGTGTGGACAAGTTGGCTTCACAAACTACTAAAGTGGTGCCAAATAATTTTCTAATGGCACCGCCGATGAGATGGCAACACTTTTAGATACTAGCTACAAACTGTGACACTGTCTTAGGATGCGTTTGGTTGAATATGTGGTATGAATGGGTTGGGACCGTGACAGTGTCTGAACCATATCTAACAAATGATTCGTAACAATGAAAGAGGATCTAACCTTCTCTGCACATGCCAGAAACTTCCTCCCACTATCCACAGATTCAAACACAACTAGCTTCACGCATGGAGATTGATGGTGACAACAAGCAGACAGATCTTCAGCCACCCCGCTCCATTCGTTGCAACTGAAGGTCCTAGGAAACTACAAGAGGAAGAAATGACTCAAATCGACCGCCAGGTAAAAATCCTTCATTCAAAGTCATAGCCCGAGAGAGGGAAGAGAGGCATACCCGGGTGGTGGAGTCGTCGTCGGAGGAGGAACCACTTGAGAGGTCTTTGAAGATGACCATGGCAACCCCGACGGTAGGATGCAAGACGGCGAGAGCGAGGAAGCAAGCAAGAAAGCGGCTATAGCTTAGGAAGGAAGGAAGGGGGAAACAGGGGAAATGTGACTTGTGGTCGGGGAGAAAAGGGGATGGGGAGGGTAGATATTTCGGCGGTAGGCCAAAAATTTCAAAATGTGGAGGGAAACTTTGTGTGCGGTACCGCCGGACACCATTCACTTTGAACGATAGTGTGCATCGCAAACGATTCTTCTGCTTAAGGCGCATGGGATGAGTTTAACAATTGAAATTTTGGTGGAAATTTCCCCGCGTATGTCATTGCATAATTTATAGTCGCTTGCTAATTTGGGCACACAAAAGAGCGTACAGCACACAGACCAGACTTACTGAATCAAGCAATTTTAGTAATTAAATAGAGACAGTTCACCTAAACATTTCTCTAACAGAAGACCAGCATTAAAAACAAAGCCTAAGTACGAATAATTTTAACAAATCCGCCGCCGCGCCGGCCTATGCATCGCAGGTGTGAGATGAGATGTTGATGACTTGTCCTGGCGACATGCTGCCGTTGGTGGACTCCGCGTCCCCCCTGATGAAGTCGATCGCGTCCTTGTCCTCGTCCTCGGCGCTGCCCTCAAGGTTGTAGTACTCGTAGTAGTGGCTGGGCCAGAGCTCGCGTTGGTACTCCACCGCTGATTCCTCAACGGACAGACTCTTCTCTACCTCGACCTGGGCCACACACTACTCCTCCTTCCGGCGCTCCTCGATCTCCGCTGCCTCCTGCATCTCCAGCTCCCGCTCGACGACCTCATGAGGAAGCAGGTGCTCCATGGCCACCGCCGCCTTTTCGGATGAGGGTTGCATGCTAGATTCCGAGGTGGCCTGGAATGTCTTGGCGTGGATGGCCTCGACCCGGGCCAGGGCGACATCGACGGCACAGATAGCAGCTTGAGCACTCTCAGCGTTTACAGCCGTCGTCGCAGCAGCTGCTGCAGCCGTCTCGGTTGCCGCAGATGCCCTCTCAGCGGAAGCGTCCGCGCTCAATGCAGATGCAGCGGCACTCGTGGCGTAGGCGGCCGTGCTCTCGGCGCAGGCGGCTGCGCTCGGGGGGGGGGGACGCGACCATTGTATGGGCCTTCATGAAGCGTTTCCACGGTGTCATCTTTGCAAGAAGGGGGTGCGGGAATGGGGATCGGGATTTGTGGATTCGGGGGTTGCCGGCACTGGAGCAGACGAGCCGGCGAAGCTTAAGGAGGAAGACTTAAATAGACCCAGATTTTTTCATCGCAAACGATTCCTACAAAACAACTGTGTGTGATGTTGTAGATATTTTTTATTAGCTATGAAAGACGAATTTGGAGTAAAGTGGCAACGGGTGGTGTTTTAAATGTACAAGAAAATATGTAGTACTAATACAACTGTCATGTCAAATTTTGGAAAATTTCAAGGGTCATTTGACCTTTTAAGACATTTATGTGATTTTCTTGCTATTTAATGACCGTAATTTTAAATTTGAACTACATGTACATGCATCAGCTAACCAAAACGGTTTGAAAAGTCATATTTTGTGTACTTGTGTGCGATTTAATTCCACATGCAGTAAATTGGAAGCAATTTTCAAACATATTGGTCTAACGGCTATGACACAGTTAAGCATGGAGTGCCATGACATTTAAATTCCAAAAAATTAAAAACGTGAAACCTTGCTTGAGGTAATGTCATACCACCAAGATGATGTGGTACAAAAGTTTGCCTGTTTGACCAAAGTTTGGACACACACCCCTCACAAACCGGAGCAACTCACTAGAAGGCTCGGGGTTCCGAGAGGGAACAATGCATGTTTGCTGACGAATGGCAGATAGCTTCCTCTTACGGCCTTCAAAAATTTTCTACGTGTAATGTGCACCGATACTAACTGTCATGTGAAAAATTGGAAAATTTCAGGGGTCATTTGACCTTTTAAAGATATTTAAGTGATTTCCTAGCCATTTAATGACCATAATTCAAATTTGAACTAGATGTACATGCAACGGCTAACCATAACGGTTTGAAAAATCATATTTGTGTACTTGTGTGCGAGTTAATTCCATGTGCAGTAAATTAGAAGGAATTTTCAAACATATTGGTCTCACGGCATGGACACATGCATGTACATGCATGGAGTGCCATGGCATTGTTATTCCAAAAAATTAAAAAATGATCAGAAAAACATGAAACCTTGCTTGATGTAATGTCATGCCATCAAGATGATGTGGTACAGAAATTGGCTTGCTTGGTGAAAGTTTGGACACACACCCCTCACAAACCGGATCAACTCACTAGAAGGCTCGTGGTTCCGGGAGGGAACAATGCATGTTTGATGACGAACGGCGGATAGCTTCCTCTTACAGCCTTCAAAAAATTTCTATGTGTAATGTGCACTAATACTATCTGTCATGTGAAAATTTGGAAAATTGCAGTGGTCATTTGACCTCTTAAAGAGATTTAATTGATTTCCTAGCCATTTAATGACCGTGCATAATTCAAATTTGAACTAGATGTACATGCAACGGCTAACCATAACGGTTTGAAAAATCATATTTGTGTACTTGTGTGTGAGTTAATTCCATGTGCAGTAAATTAGAAGGAATTTTCAAATATATTGGTCTCACGGCATGGACACATGCATGTACATGCATGGAGTGCCATGGCATTTTTATTCCAAAAAATTAAAAAAATGATCAGAAAAATATGAAACCTTGCTTGATGTAATGTCATGCCACCAAGATGATGTGGTACAAAAATTGGTTTGCTTGACGAAAGTTTGGACACACAACCCTCACAAACCGGAGCAACTCAGTAGAAGGCTCGTTGTTCCGAGAGGGAACAATGCATGTTTGATGACGAACGGTAGATACCTTCCTCTTACGACCTTCAAAATTTTTCTACGTGTAATGTGCACTGATACTAACTGTCATGTGAAAATTTGGAAAATTCCAGGGGTCATTTGACCTTTTGAAGACATTTAAGTGATTTTCTAGCCATTTAATGACCGTAATTTAAATTTGAACTAGATGTACATGCACACGGATTTCCTAGCACTCTATTTCGCACCTCAAGTTTCGAAAGGTGGGTGGCGGGCTTTATTAATCAAACACGGTTTTGCATTGGGAACCGTCAGCTATTATGTTCACACACGGATATTGCTGCGGGAATCATGTGTAATTCACACTACAGTACTCGTAAATTCCGGCGACCGGCGCATGTACTATTCACAACGATCTAGATTCCGGCCGCCAATAAATACTACCTTGCTCACGTCGTCCCGCCTGCATTCTCATCTAGATCCTCCCCTTGCTCTCTCTCTCTCCCTCTCAATCTCTGCCATGGCGCCGCCGGTCTGCCCATGCGCCGACGAGGAGTCTCCACCCCTCGAGGAGGATCACTCGAAGAGCAGCGACAAGGACACCTACGCGCCGGACGAGGTTGCGCCGGACCCCCCGACTTTGGATTGGTTTTGGGGCCAGTACGATCTTTGACTTTGGAAGTTGCTGCCGCCGGCTGAGAAAGCCAGGCAAGTGGCTTTCAAGAAGGAGATGGTGGAGGAGGATGCCAGGTACCAGGCGTTCTGTGAAGCCCGTGATGCCGCCTAGAAAAGGAGGCGGTAGAGCTTTGGGGGCGAGCGCGTCGTCGTGCGGAGGAGGTGTACGAAGATGGGTACTTTTCGAGGAAGGGCAGAGGCGCTAGGCGCTTCGTCATGCATGGAGTTGGGCCGATAAGCTCCAGTGTGCCACCGACGAGGAGCTCCGGTGGGCGCCCAACGAAATGGCAAGATCGTTCGCGCGCGTCCGCCTGCAAGAGGCAGATCGACACGTCAAGCACTGCGAGGCGGAGGAGGGGGAGTACTGCCTCCGCTCTGGGAAGACGCCGTTCACCAGGGAGATGCTGGCAAGGGGTTGCCGGAATACTGGCCCCAGGAGGGATTATTAGTTTTAGTATTGTTCGTCTTCAATTTTATGCATTGTACCTAGTATTAAGTATCATTACATATATGTGATGATATTATATATATTCTGTGATGAACTAATGAACAATTAATATTATATATATTATGAATTCCATTTCCTATCTATTTTTGTATAATAATTTGAATCTATCTGTTATCATCCACATATACAGAATGGAAAGCGTATAAACACACATTGAAACAGAACATATAAGAACGGAAAACAGAGTACACACATTGAAACAGAGCAATAGTATGATTGCTATGAATACATAGCTATCCAAGTTGAAACGACTCAACAAAATAAAACGCGTCCATGAGACCATGACCAACATCCCTTGCCTACGGTAGCTCTTGGTTCTGCCTGAACTCGTGCAGGCGTTCGTCCAAGCGGTCGACATGCTCGCGGTACATCTGGAGAACGATCTCGAGCTCCAAGTTGGCTATTTCATCGGAGATCACCACCTCAAGGACATGGCGGCCATGTTCCTCTACTGCGCCAGGTGGACACCTGGGCCAAGGAGGCGGCCGAGCCCACCGACCAGCGCGTTGGCATTGAGCGGGCCGCGGACAAGGCAAACGGCGTGACCCATGCGAACGGCGCGGCAGGCGTCCGGTGCAAGTACGGCACGGCTGGCCTCTGGTGCAAGTACGGTGTAGAGGGCCTGTGCCCACTCCTGGCGAGGAATGGGGGTACTGACGGGACGTGTACCCAGCTGCGACGCCCTATCGACAACAGGTAAGCGCCGATCAATTCGCTCTTGCTGTGCGGCGCGCCGCGCCTCTCGCTCTGCGGCGCTCCAACGCTCTCGCCATGTAGCGAGACGCAGCCTATCGGTGCGGATGCACCTAGCTTGCTCTGCGGCGCGACATCGATCATGTTGTGCGGCGAGCTGCAGCCTCTCGGTGCTGACATGCCTATCTTGATCCGCGGCGCTGAAGCGCCATGCGCCAAAGGTCTGCTCAACCCTGGGGATGAAGCTCATCACATCATCGTCCATCGCGTTGCCGGGGAGCACCACGGCCTCGACGGTCCGTGGCGCCTTCTGGTTTTCCTCATCGACGAGGTTGATGGCAGAGGCGGCGCTTTGGTGCGTTGGCATGCTTGGAAAAGGTGGATGTGCTACAGGCTGCGCTTGTTGCCTCCGTGCATCGTGCCGTGCCTAGGTTTATGTGCAATATCACTGGGTGGCGAGAAATAGGTGAGGAAATGGCGGGAAACGGTGGCGTGTTCATAGAACGCCATCAATTAATGAAAACTTACAATATAAAGGAACATTGAGCTAGCACAAGAAGTAGATAATGATGAGATGAACACATACCACACTAGGGAACCTGTCGGTGATGAATTCATTGATCGCAAATGGTTGTACACTAGCAAGCGTTTGCCCACAACACACACCTGAGAGGTATCGATAAGAGGTGTCTAGAGGGGGGATTAGACACTAGGTACCAAAAGTTGCAGTTTTTAAGATTTTTAAGTTGGAGTGGAGTTTAGGCACAAGTTTAACACTCACAATGCATATCAAGAAAGCATGCAAAGAGTATATGAGCAGCGGAAAGTAAAGCATGCAACTTGCAAGAATGTAAAGGGAAGGGATTGGAGGATTCAAACGCAATTTGGAGACACGGTGATTTTTGAGCCGTGGTTCCGATAGGTGGTGCTATCGTACATCCACGTTGATGGAGACTTCAACCCACGAAGGGTAACGGTTGCGCGAGTCCACGGAGGGCTCCACCCACGAAGGGTCCACGAAGAAGCAACCTTGTCTATCCCACCATGGCCATCGCCCACAAAGGACTTGCCTCACTAGCGATAGATCTTCACGAAGTAGGCGATCTCCTTGCCCTTACAAACTCCATGGTTCAACTCCACAATCTTGTCGGAGGCTCCCAAGTGACACCTAGCCAATCTAGGAGACACCACTCTCCAAGAAGTAACAAATGGTGTGTTGATGATGAACTCCTTGCTCTTGTGCTTCAAATGATAGTCTCCCCAACACTCAACTCTCTCTCACAGGATTTGGATTTGGTGGAAAGAAGATTTGAGTGGAAAGCAACTTGGGGAAGGCTAGATATCAAGATTCATATGGTAGGAATGGGATATCTTGGCCTCAACACATGAGTAGGTGGTTCTCTCTCAGAAAATGGATGCTGGAAGTGTAGGTTCGTTCTAATGGCTCTCTCCATGAATGAAGAGTGGGTGGAGGGGTATGTATAGCCTCCACACAAAATCTAACCGTTACACACAACTTGCCAAACTCGGTGGGACCGAATTAGTAAACTCGGTCAGACCGATTCAGCAAATCTAGTGACCGTTAGGATTTTCGGTGGGACCGACATGCAACTCGGTAGGACCGATATGGTTAGGGTTAAGGCATAACGTAATCTCGATGAGACCGATTACACAAACTCGGTGGGACCAATTTTGGTAATAAGCTAACCAGTAAGTTGGTCAGGCAAACTCGATAGGACCGATTAGTCAAACTCGGTGGGACCGATTTTGGTAATAAGCTAACCAGAGAGTTTGCATTGTAATCTCGGTAGTACCGATTGCTCAAACTCGGTGAGACCAATTTTGGTAATGGACATACACAGAGAGATTACAATCCCATCTCGGTGAGACCGAGATCCCTATCGGTGAGACCGATTTGCCTAGGGTTTGTGGCAGTGGCTAAGACATCTGAACTCGGTGGCGCCGAATAGAAAGAATCGGTGGGGCCGAGTTAGACTTTGGGTTTAGGACATATGTGGATGTGAGAAGGTAGTTGAAGGCTTTGGAGCATATCATTAAGCACTTGAGCAAGCAAGCCATTAAGCAACACCTCATCCCCTCTTGATAGTATTGGATTTTCCTATAGGCTCAATGTGATCTTGGATCACTAAAATAGAAAATGTAGAGTCTTGATCTTGGATCTTGAGCCAATCCTTTGTCCTTAGCATCTTGAAGGGGTTCCACATCCTTTAGTCCATGCCACTCCATTGTTGAACTTGTCTGAAACATACTAGGTAAAAGTGTTAGTCCAACAAGAGATATGTTGACATTAATTACCAAAACCACCCAGAGAGCACTTGTGCTTTCAATCTCCCCCTTTTTGGTAATTGATGGCAACATACATCAAAGCTTTTAGATAAAGGTATAGAGCATGGCAAGTAAAGCTTTGGAAAGATATGTAACAAGCATAGGCTCCCCCTACATGTATGCAATCATGTGAATATGGAACATAGAAGCATGTGAGAGCATAACCATGACAGAGTAGGCAATGTGCTACATGTATCTTGGCTATATGCATCAGAGGAAATGATGTGGATATGGGAAATGTACCTTTATGCTCATGAGTCCTTCTTGCAAACAATATGTACATCAGCAAGAATTCCTCATATACATGATTGTGATGCATATACTTACCTTGTGGTCTTGAGTTGGCTTGGATGGAATGAACCTATGAAAATAAGGTTAGCTAACACAGATACACCTACTAGCCAGAGCAAACAAAAGAAACCACAAGAGTACCAAGACTGGGATGACATGTTGAGAGTGAGTACCAAGTACCACATTGAATATAGACATGTCCCCAAAGGTAAAGATGTGCAATGAATTTAACGAATTTCTTTCCCTTAGATGTTTGTCTTGCTCCCCCTGAATCTAGCATGGGATACAGGGAGAAAATAGGTGCTACGTCTTGAGCTTGCGTTGGTTTTCCTCGAAGAGGAGAGGGTGATGCAGCAAAGTGTAGCATAAGTATTTCCCTCAGTTTTGAGAACCAAGGTATCAATCCAGTAGGAGGCTCCTCAAAAGTCCCACGCACCTACACAAACAAACTGAGAACTCGCAACCAGCGCAATAAAGGGGTTGTCAATCCCTTCACGGCCACTTGCGAAAGTGAGATCTAATAAAGATAGTATGATAAGATAAATATATTTTTGGTATTTTATAATATAGATGCAAAAAGTAAAGATGCAAATAAAGTAGATTGAAAGCAAATATGATAAGAGATAGACCCGGGGGCCATAGGTTTCACTAGAGGCTTCTCTCAAGATAGCATAAGTATTACGGTGGGTGAACAAATTACTGTCGAGCAATTGATAGAAAAGCGCATAGTTATGAGATTATCCAGGCATGATCATGTATATAGGCATCACATCCATAACAAGTAGACCGACTCCTGCCTGCATCTACTACTATTACTCCACACATCTACCGACTCCTGCCTGCATCTAGAGTATTAAGTTCATAAGAACAGAGTAACGCATTAACCAGGATGACATGATGTAGAGGGATAAACATGCAATATGATATAAACCCCATCTTGTTATCCTCGATGGCAACAATACAATACGTGCCTTGCAACCCTTTCTGTCACTAGGTAAGGACACCGCAAGATTGAACCCAAAGCTAAGCACTTCTCCCATGGCAAGAAAGACCAATCTAGTAGGCCAAACCAAACTGATAATTCGAAGAGACTTGCAAAGATAACTCAATCATACATAAAAGAATTCATAGAAGATTCAAATATTATTCATAGATAAACTTGATCATAAACCCACAATTCATCAGATCTCAACAAACACACCACAAAAAGAGTGCACATCGAATAGATCTCAACAAGAGAGGGGGAGAACATTGTATTGAGATCCAAAAAGAGAGAAGAAGCCATCTAGCTAATAACTATGGACCCGTAGGTCTGTGGTAAACTACTCACAACTCATCGGAGGGGCAAGGATGTTGATGTAGAAGCCCTCCGTGGTTGATCCCCCCTCCGGTAGAGTGCCGGCGAAGGCTCCAAGATGGGATCTGGCGGATACAGAAGGTTACGATGGTGGAAATTGTGTTTCGTGGTGCCCCTGGATGTTTTCGGGGTACATAGGTATATATAGGAGGAAGAAGTACGTCGATGGCCGCCTGAGGGGCCCACGAGACAGGGGGCGCGCCCTACAGGGGGGGCCCTATCTCGTGGGGCCCTCGGAAGCTTCTTGACTTGCACTCCAAGCTCTCCGGATCACGTTTGTTCCAAAAATCACGCTCCCGAAGGTTTCATTCCGTTTGGACTCCGTTTGATATTCCTTTTCTTCGAAATACAGAAATAGGCAAAAAAACAGCAATATGGGCTGGGCCTCCGGTTAGTAGGTTAGTCCCAAAAATGATATAAATGTGTAAAATAAATCCCATAAACATCCAAAAGGGGTAATATAATAGCATGGAGCAATCAAAAATTATAGATACGCTGGAGACATATCAAGCATCCCCAAGCTTAATTCCTGCTCGTCCTCGAGTAGGTAAATGATAAAAAAAGAACTTTTTGATGTGGAATGGTACCTAGCATATTTCTCAATGTAATTTTCTTTATTGTGGCATGAATGTTCAGACCCAAATGAATACAAAATAAAAGTTCATATTGACATAAGAAATAGTAATACTTCAAGCATACTAATCAAAGTAATCATGTCTTCTCAAAATAACATGGCTAAAGAAAGTTATCCCTACAAAATCATATAGTCTGGCTATGCTTTATCTTCATCACACAAAGTATTTAATCATGCACAACCCCGATGACAAGCCAAGCAATTGTTTTATACTTTAATAATCTCAAACTTTTTTAACTTTCACGCAGTACATGAGCGTGAGCCATGGACATAACACTATATGTGGAATAGAATGGTGGTTGTGGAGAAGACAAAAAAGAGAAGATAGTCTCACATCAATTAGGCGTATCAATGGGCTATGGAGATGCCCATTAATAGATATCAATGTGAGTGAGTAGGGATTGCCATGGAACGGATGCACTAGAGCTATAAATATATGAAAGCTCAATAAAAGAAACTAAGTGGGGTGCATCCAACTTGCTTGCTCACGAAGACCTAGGGCACTTTGAGGAAGCCCATCATTGGAATATACAAGCCAAGTTCTATAATGAAAAATTCCCACTAGTATATGAAAGTGACAACATATGAGACTCTCTAACATGAAGATCATGGTGCTATTTTCGAAGCACAAGTGTGGAAAAAGAGATAGTAGCTGTCCCTTCTCTCTTTTTCTCTCATTTTATTTTTTTCTTTGGCCTATCTTTTTTTTCTTTTTGGCCTTTCTCTTTTTTTCTTTTTTTCTTTTTGTAAAGTCCGAAGTGTCATCCTGACTTGTGGGGGAATCATAGTCTTCATCATCCTTTCCTCACTAGGACAATGCTCTAATAATGAAGATCATCACACTTTTATGGATTTATAACTCGAAGCTAGAACAAGATATGACTCTATATGAATGCTTCCGGCGGTGTACCGGGATATGCAATGAATCAAGAGCGACATGTATGCAAATTATGAAAGTGGCCTGGCCACAAATACAATGTCAACTACATGATCATGCAAAAAGCAATATGACAAAAGTAATGCGTGTCATATGAACGAAACGGTGGAAAGTTGCATGGCAATATATCTTGGAATGGCTATGGAAATGCCATAATAGGTAGGTATGGTGGCTGTTTTGAGGACGGTAAATGGTGGGTGTATGGTACCGGCGAAAGTTGCACGATACAAGAGAGGCTAGCAATGGTGGAAGGGTGAAAGAGTGCGTATAATCCATGGACTCAACATTAATCAAAAGAACTCATATACTTGTTGCAAAAATTTAGAAGTCATCAAAAACCAAAGTACTACGCGCATGCTCCTGATAACCCACAAGTATAGGGGATCGCAACAATTTTCAAGGGTAGAGTATTCAACCCAAATTTGTTGATTCAACACAAGGAGAGCCAAAGAATATTCTCAAGTATTAGCAGCTGAGTTGTCAATTCAACCACACCTGGAAACTTAGTATCTGCAGCAAAGTGTTTAGTAGCAAAGTAATATGATAGTGGTGGTAATGGTAACAAAAGTAAAGACAACAAAAGTAATGTTTTTGGTATTTTGTAGTGATTGTAACAGCAGCAACGGAAAAGTAAATAAGCATGAACCAATATATGGAAAACTCGTAGGCACCGGATTAGCGATGGATAATTATGCTAGATGTGGTTCATCATGTAATAGTCATAACATAGGGTGACACAAAACTAGCTCCAGTTCATCAATGTAATGTAGGCATGTATTCCGTATATAGTCATACGTGCTTATGGAAAAGAAATTGCATGGCATCTTTTGTCCTACCCTCCCGTGGCAGCGGGGTCCTAATGGAAACTAAGGGATATTAAGGTCTCCTTTTAATAGAGAACCGGAACAAAGCATTAGCACATAGTGAATACATGAACTCCTCAAACTATGGTCATCACCGGGAGTGGTCCTGATTATTGTCACTTCGGGGTTGCCGGATCATAACACATAGTAGGTGACTATAGACTTGCAAGATAGGATCAAGAACACACATATATTCATGAAAACATAATAGGTTCAGATCTGAAATCATGGCATTCGGGCCCTAGTGACAAGCATTAAGCATAGCAAAGTCATAGCAACATCAATCTCAGAACATAATGGATACTAGGGATCAAACCCTAACAAAACTAACTCAATTACATGATAAATCTCATCCAACCCATCACCGTCCAGCAAGCCTACAATGCAATTACTCACGCACGGCGGTGAGCATCACGAAATTGGTGATGGAGGATGGTTGATGATGATGACGGCAACGAATCCCCCTCTCCGGAGCCCCGAACGGACTCCAGATCAGCCCTCCCGAGAGAGATTAGGGCTTGGCGGCGGCTCCGTATCGTAAAACGCGACGAAACTTTCTCTCTGATTTTTTTCTCCCCGAAAGCCAATATATGGAGTTGGAGTTGGCGTCGGAGGGCCACTAGGGGGCCCACGAGGTAGGGGGGCGTGCCCCCACCCTCGTGAACAAGGTGTGGGCCCCCTGGCCTTCATCTTTGGCGAGGATTTTTTATTAATTATTCTAAGATATTCCGTGGAGTTTCAGGTCATTCCGAGAACTTTTGTATTCTGCACATAAAACAACACCATGGCAATTCTGCTGAAAACAACGTCAGTCCGGGTTAGTTCCATTCAAATCATACAAGTTAGAGTCCAAAACAAGGGCAAAAGTGTTTGGAAAAGTAGATACGACGGAGACGTATCAACTCCCCCAAGCTTAAACCCTTGCTTGTCCTCAAGCAATTCAGTTGACAAACTGAAAGAGAAAAAGAAAAACTTTTACAAACTCTGTTTGCTCTTGTTGTTGTAAACATGAAAAGCCAACATTCAGGTTTCAGCAATTATTATGAACTAACCATACTCACAATAACACTTAGGTCTCACAATTACTCATATCAATAGCATAATCAGCTAGCGAGCCATAATAATAAAACTCGGATGACAACACTTTCTCAAAATAATCATAACATGATATAACAAAATGGTATCTCGCTAGCCCTTTCTGAGACCGCAAAACATAAATGCAGAGCACCTTTAAAGATCAAGGACTGACTAAACATTGTAATTCATGGTAAAAGAGATCCAGTCAAGTCATACCCAATATAAACCAATAATAAATGCAAACGACAGTGTGCTCTCTAGCGGGTGCTTTTCAATAAGAAGGGTGATGACTCAACATAAAAGTAAATAGATAGGCCCTTCGCAGAGGGAAGCAGGGATTTGTAGAGGTGCCAGAGCTCGGTTTTGAAATAGAGATAAATTATATTTTGAGCGGCATACTTTCATTGTCAACGTAACAACTAAAAGACGACGATATCTTCCATGCTAAACAGATTATAGGCGGTTCCCAAACAGAATGGTAAAGTTTATACTCCCCCTCCTCCACAAGCATCAATCCATGGCTTGCTTGAAACAACGAGTGCCTCCAACATTCAACGGGTCCCAAGGGGAGTTTTGTTTGCAGTTATTTTGATTTAGTTTGCACAAAGCATGGGACTGGGCATCCCGAATACCAGCCATTTTCTCGTGAATGAGGAGTGGAGTCCACTCCTCTTGAGAATAACCCGCCTAACACGGAAGATAAGGGCAGCTCTAGTTGACACATAAGCTATTCGAGCATGCAAAACAGAATGTTTATTTGAAGGTTTAGAGTTTGGCACATACAAATTTACTTGGAACGGTAGGTAAATACCGCATATAGGAAGGTATAGTGGACTCATATGGCATAACTTTGGGGTTTAAGGAGTTTGGATGCATAAGCAGTATTCCCGCTTAGTACAGGTGAAGGCTAGCAAAAGACTGGGAAGCGACCAACTGAGAGAGCGACAACAGTCGTAAACATGCATTAAAATTAATTCACACCGAGCACAAGCATGAGTAGGATATAATCCACCATGAACATAAATATCATGAAGGCTATGTTGATTTGATTCAACTACATGCGTGAACATGTGCCAAGTCGAGTCACTCAATTCATTTAAAGGAGGATACCACCCCATTATACCACATCATAATCATCCTAATAGCATGTTGGCATGGAAGGTAAACCATTATAACTCATAGCTAATCAAGCATGGCACACCCAACTATAATCTCTAAATGTCATTGCAAATATGTTTACTTCATAATAGCTGAATCAAGAACGATGAATCATCATATTTACAAAAACAAGAGAGGTTGAGTTCATACCGGCTTTTCTCTTGCACGGACCGAACAGTGTGTATAATAATAAGAGTGCATGTGCATTGGACTAAGCTGGAATCTGCAAGCATTCAACTCAAGAGAAAAGACAAGTAATATGGGCTCTAGGTTAAATAAACAATCACGCATATAATAACCACTAAGCATTTTCAATATGGTCTTCTCGACCCCCAAAGAAAGAAAAAGAAATAAAAACTATTTACACGGGAAAGCTCCCAACAAGTAAAAGAAGAACGGGAAATATTTTTGGGTTTTCTTTTTAATTCTACTACAAGCATGGAAGGTAAACTAACTATTTTTTTTGATTTTTCTTAAAGTTTATCAAACACACAAGAAGAAAACAGGAAAAAGAAATTTAAACTAGCATGAATAATACAATGAAAGAGTATGAGCACCGACATCTAGCAATGAGTGTGTGTGACCATGAATGTAATGCCGGTGGGAAATATGTACTCCCCCAAGCTTAGGCTTTTGGACTAAGTTGGTCTATTGCCAGGGGTGTCCTAGCGGATATCCGTAGGTGAAGCTGGGGTCGTACTGCGATGCAGAATAGTTGGGATCATAATGTGATGAGGAGGACTCTGATTGCCACTGGCTGGCAGACTCCTCTAGATCCCAAGAATAAACAGATAGTCGTGGAGGCTCATCTTGTGGCTCCGGGGCTGGTGCAGGGTTCCGATAGGCTTGAACAGCCGACCACGGAACGATGTGAGGTTTTGCAAACAAGTTAAACAAAGAAGGAGCAGGCAAAGTAATAGTCTTAGGGTGATATTAATCAAAGTATAATTTATATTTGAGCTCCCCATCGCGACTCTTAACAAGAAAATCATGCGCTATCATACTCTTGTAATCTAAATAAGCACGGGGCAGCGCTGTTTCTTCTTTCTCTGCATGCCTAATAGGTATTTCAAAATGTTCAGCTAGGCGCAAAGCATAAATGCCTCCAAAGATGGGGCCCTTAGTACGGTTCAGACTTAACCATCTAGCAACAATTCCACCCATACTAACAGAGTTATTGCGGTATAAACCATGGAGCAAAATAATAATATCAGGAATACTAAGGTTCCCACAGTTCCCGCGTCCAATCAAGCAACGACTAGCAAATATGGCAAAGTAGCGTAAAACAGGATAATGAATGCTAGTGATCCTCGCATCAGAAACCTTCCTGGTTTCTCCCACCGTGATAGTGTTAATAAAAGCTTCTACTTCATTACGGTGGGGTTCATCTAAGGTGCCCTCAAAGGGTATTCTGCAGACCTCGCAGAATTCAGCTAATGTCATCTTTTTAACAACATCATATAAATGAAACTCTACTGATGGAGGTGATTTCTTAGGGAAAAAGTAGAAGTTTTGCACAAAAATATTTGCGAGTAAGAGATACTGATGACGTTGGTCGCGGAGGAAGTTGGTGAGGCCAGCGTTCTCAATCAATAAATAGAAATCATCATAAATTTCGGCTCTCCTCAAGAAGTCATCGGAGGGCCATTCACACGGCCGGACCTCCGCGGTGCGAGGTAAATTAAATTTGGGCTTCTCCTCTTCTTCCTTTTGTTTTTCCTTAGAGCTTCGGCTCGAAGAGCCCCTCAAAAGTCTCTTCATTATTTTTGAAACAATCTGAAATTTTTAGTAACTTCAAATAAAAGTGAACCGACTTCAATAAAATTGATAGCAACAACTCCCACAAGTGCCTAGAGCCTATATAAAGCATTGGAACTACTTGGAACCATATAAATTTGACATGCAAGCTCAAGAACATGGTCACCTATGCAGCACAAATTTGCACTGAACAAAGCACTAGAACAAAAACTAATTGGACCAATGGAGGAGTCACAAAACAAGGAACAATCTCCCCAAGCAGTTTTGCAAAAGGTGCTTTGAGCAAGGAGATCAAAAATCACAGCAACGGGGGCTGGAACTCGTGCTTGAGTTGGTTTTTCGTGTTTGTGTGAGGCAGAGGAAGAAAATGGGTGCAGGAATAAGTGGAGGAGGGCCATCATGGGCCGACGAGGCAGGGTGGCGCGCCCAGGGGGGTAGGGCGCGCCCTCCACCCTCGTGGCCAAGTGGCAGCTCCCCCCGAGGTAATTTTTGCACAGTAAATTCTCAAATATTCCCGAAAAAATCATATTAAATTTGCATGGCATTCTGAGGACTTTTATTTTCGGGATATTTTTATATTGCACGGATAAGTCAGGAAACAGACAGAAAAATACTATTTTACTTTATTTCTACTAAATAGCAGAAAATATAAAGAGGGCACAGAAGGTTGTGCTTCTAGTTTCATCCATCTCGTGAACATCAAAATGAACCCACTAACAAGGTTGATCAAGTCTTGTTAACAAACTCATTCTGAATAATCACGGAACCGGAGAAATTTCGAATAACACTAAGTTACCTCAACGGGGATATGAAAATCCCCAACAATAAGAATATCATACTTTTTCTTGACAGTAGGGAGAGGAAATTCAAAACCTCCAAATATAATTGATGGGATTTTTCCAATAGAGTTGATACTATAAACTTGAGGTTGTTTCCTCGGAAAATGTACCGTGTGCTCATTGCCATTAACATGAAAAGTGACATTGCCTTTGGTGCAATCAATAACAGCCCCTGCAGTATTAAGGAAAGGTCTTCCAAGAATAATAGACATACTATCATCCTCGGGAATATCAAGAATAACAAAGTCCGTTAAAATAGTAACGTTTGCAACCACAACAGGCACATCCTCACAAACACCGACAGGTATAGCAGTTGATTTATCAACCATTTGCAAAGATATTTCAGTAGGTGTCAACTTATTCAAGTCAAGTCTACGATATAAAAAGAGAGGCATAACACTAACACCGGCTCCAAGATCACATAAAGCAGTTTTAACATAATTTCTTTTAATGGAGCATGGTATAGTAGGCACTCCGAGATCTCCAAGTTTCTTTGGTATTCCACCCTTGAAAGTGTAACTAGCAAGCATGGTGGAAATTTCAGCTTCAGGTATCTTTCTTTTATTTGTAATAATATCCTTCATATACTTAGCATAAGGATTTGTTTTGAGCACATCAGTTAATCTCATACGCAAAAAGATGGGTCTAATCATTTCAGCAAAACGCTCAAAATCCTCATCATCCTTTTTCTTGGATGGTTTCGGAGGAAAAGGCATGGGTTTCTGAACCCATGGTTCCCTTGCTTTACCATGTTTCCTAGCAAAAAAGTCTCTTTTGTCATAACGTTGATCCTTTGATTGTGGGTTATCAAGATCAACAACAGGTTCAACTTCTACATCATTATCATTACTAGGTTGAGCATCAACATGAACATTATCATTAACATTATCACTAGGTTCATGTTCATCACCTGATTGTGTTTCAGCATCAGACATAGAGATATCATTTGGATTATCAGGTGGTTCAGCAATAGGTTCACTAGAAGTTTGCACAGTCCTATCATTTTTCTTTTTCTTCCTCTTAGAAGAACTAGGCATATCAATATTATTTCTCTGAGAATCTTGCTCGATTCTCTTAGGGTGGCCTTCAGGATACAAAGGTTCCTGAGTCATTCTACCAGTTCTAGTAGCCACTCTAACAGCATAATCATTTTTCTTACTATTCATTTCATCAAGCACTTCTTTCTGAGCTTTAAGTACTTGTTCTACTTGAGTGGTAACCATAGAAGCATGTTTGCTAACAAGTTTAAGTTCACCTCTAATATCAGCCATATAATCACTCAAGCGTTTAATCATAAAGGTATTCTGTTTTAATTGTCTACCAAAATAAGCACTAAAGTCATCTTGTTTAAACATAAAGTCATCAAACTCATCCAAGCACTGACTAGCAATTTTAGTAGGAGGGACTTCAACTTTATCATATCTATAGAGAGAATTTACCTTTACTACCTGTGTCGGGATATCGGGAGGTTCTTCAGTAAATAAGTAATTGAGATCATATACTTCTTCAACAGGGGTAAATTAAGACCATGTATTTCTTCAATAGGAGGTAAATTCTTAACATCTTCAGCTTTAATACCTTTTTCTTTCATAGATTTCTTTGCCTCTTGCATATCTTCGGGACTGAGAAATAGAACACCTCTCTTCCTCGGAGTTGGTTTAGGAATAGGCTTAGTAATTGGCTCAGGAGTTGGCTCAGGAGGTAGCTCGGGAGGTGCCCAATTATTTTCATTAGCCAACATATTATTCAATAGAAGTTCATCATCATCCGGTGTTCTTTCCCTGAAAAGAGAACCAGCACAACTATCCAGGTAATCTCTGGAAGCATCAGTTAGTCCATTATAAAAGATATCAAATATTTCAGGTTTCTTAAGAGGATGATCAGGCAAAGCATTAAGTAACTTGAAAAGCCTCCCCCAAGCTTGTGGGAGACTCTCTTCTTCAATTTGCACAAAATTGTATATTTCCCTCAAAGCAGCTTGTTTCTAATGAGCTGGGAAATATTTAGCAGAGAAGTAATAAATCATATCCTGGGGACTTTGCACACAACCAGGATCAAGAGAATTAAACCATTTCTTAGCCTCACCCTTTAATGAGAATGGAATTATTTTGAGTACATAAATGTGGCGCGATCTCAGGTTATTAGTAAACAGGGCAGCTATATCATCTAACTTACAAAGATGTGCCATAACAGTTTCAGATTCATAGCCATAAAAAGGATCAGATTCAACCAAAGTAATTATATCTGGATTGACAGAAATATCATAATAATCATAACCAGGAACACAGATAGGTGAAGTAGTAAAAGCAGGGTCGGGTCTCATCCTACCTCTAAAAGATTCTTTACTCCACTTAATTAGCAACCTCTTACGTTCAAGACTATCCTGGCAAGCAACAACAGCTTCAAAAGATTCAGCACTAAAAAGATAACCCTCAGGAATAGCAGGCATAGGCTCATCATCACTAACATCATCGTGTTCAGGTTCAATAATTTCTCTTTCTCTAGATCTAGCAATTTGCTCATCAAGAAATTCACCGAGTGGCACAGTAGTATCAAGCATAGAAGTAGTTTCACCATAAGTATCATGCATAGCAGAAGTGGCATCATCAATAACATGCGACATATCGGAACGAATAGCAGAAGCAGGTTTAGGTGTCGCTAGCTTACTCATAACAGAAGATGAATCAAGTGCAGAGCTAGATGGCAGTTCCTTACCTCCCCTCGTAGTTGAGGGATAAATTTTTGTCTTAGCGACTTTCAAGTTCTTCATAGTGTCCAGCAGATATAAATCCCAAGTGACTCAAAGAATAGAGCTATGCTCCCCGGCAACGGCGCCAGAAAAAGGTCTTGATAACCCACAAGTATAGGGGATCGCAACAATTTTCGAGGGTAGAGTATTCAACCCAAATTTGTTGATTCAACACAAGGAGAGCCAAAGAATATTCTCAAGTATTAGCAGCTGAGTTGTCAATTCAACCACACCTGGAAACTTAGTATCTGCAGCAAAGTGTTTAGTAGCAAAGTAATATGATAGTGGTGGTAACGGTAACAAAAGTAAAGACAGCAAAAGTAATGTTTTTGGTATTTTGTAGTGATTGTAACAGTATCAACGGAAAAGTAAATAAGCATGAACCAATATATGGAAAACTCGTAGGCACCGGATTAGCGATGGATAATTATGCCGGATGTGGTTCATCATGTAACAGTCATAACATAGGGTGACACAGAACTAGCTCCAGTTCATCAATGTAATGTAGGCATGTATTCCGTATATAGTCATACGTGCTTATGGAAAAGAACTTGCATGATATCTATTGTCCTACCCTCCCGTGGCAGCGGGGTCCTAATGGAAACTAAGGGATATTAAGGCCTCCTTTTAATAGAGAACCGGAACAAAGCATTAGCACATAGTGAATACATGAACTCCTCACACTATGGTCATCACCGGGAGTGGTCCAGATTATTGTCACTTCGGGGTTGCAGGATCATAACACATAGTAGGTGACTATAGACTTGCAAGATAGGATCAAGAACACACATATATTCATGGAAACATAATAGGTTCAGATCTGAAATCATGGCACTCGGGCCCTAGTGACAAGCATTAAGCATAGCAAAGTCATAGCAACATCAATCTCAGAACATAATGGATACTAGGGATCAAACCCTAACAAAACTAACTCGATTACATGGTAAATCTCATCCAACCCATCACTGTCCAGCAAGCCTACGATGCAATTACTTACACACGTCGGTGAGCATCATGAAATTGGTGATGGAGGATGGTTGATGATGATGATGGCGACGAATCCCCCTCACCGGAGCCCCGAACGGACTCCAGATCAGCCCTCCCGAGAGAGATTAGGGCTTGGCGGCGGCTCCATATCGTAAAACGCGATGAAACTTTCTCTCTGATTTTTTTCTCCCCGAAAGCCAATATATGGAGTTGGAGTTGGCGTCGGAGGGCCACCAGGGGGCCCACGAGGTAGGGGGGCGCGCCCGGGGGAGGGGCGCGCCCCCCACCCTCGTGAACACGGTGTGGGCCCCCTGGCCTTCATCTTTGGCGAGGATTTTTTATTAATCATTCTAAGATATTCCGTGGAGTTTCAGGTCATTCCGAGAACTTTTGTTTTCTGCACATAAAACAACACCATGGCAATTCTGCTGAAAACAGTGTCAGTCCGGGTTAGTTCCATTCAAATCATACAAGTTAGAGTCCAAAACAAGGGCAAAAGTGTTTGGAAAAGTAGATACGACGGAGACGTATCAGCTCCTAGTGGGATAGATTGGTAGGAAAAGACCATCGCTCGTCCCCGACCGCCACTCATAAGGAAGACAATCAATAAATAAAATTGTGCTCCAACTTCATCACAAAGCGGTTCACCATACGTGCATGCTACGGGAATCACAAAATTCAACACAAGCATTCTTGAAATTCATAATCACCCAACTAGCATGACTTTAATATCACTACCTCCATATCTCAAAACAATTATCCAGCATAAAATTGATCATAGGATCCAATTCACTTTCTATGATAGTTTTTATTAAACCCAACTTGGATGCTCATCATTCTAGGACCAACTTTATGATCATAGCAAATACCATGCTGTTCTAAAAGACTCTCAAAATGATATAAGTGAAGCATGAGATACTAGCAATTTCTTCAAAATTAAGACACCACCGTGCTCTAAAAGATATAAGTGAAGCACTAGAGCCAAAACTATCAAGCTCAAAAGATATAAATGAAGCACATAGAGTATTCTAGCAAATTCTAATCAAATAGGCTTCTCCCAAAAGGTGTGTACAGCAAGGATGATTGTGGTAAACTAAAAAGCAAAGACTTATATAGTACACGATGCTCCAAGCAAAACACATATCATGTGGCGAATAAAAATATAGCTCCAAGTAAAGTTACCAATGAACGAAGACGAAAGAGGGGATGCCTTCCCGGGGAATCCCCAAGCTTAGGCTTTTGGCTATCCTTGAATATCTTGGGGTTCCATGGGCATCCCCAAGCTTAGGATCTTGCCACTCCTTATTCCATAGTCTATAAAAGCTTTACCCAAAACTTGAAAACTTCACAACACAAAACTCAACAGGAAATCTTATAAGCTCCGTTAGTGAAAGAAAACAAAACCACCACATAAGGTACTGCAATGAACTAATTCTTTATTTATTTTGGTGTTAAAACTACTGTATTCCAACTTCTTTATGGTTCATAGACTGAATTACTAGCCATAGATGCATTGAAATAAACAAACAACACACGAAAAACAGAATCTGTCAAAAACAGAACAGTCTGTAGAAATCTGTAACTAACGCAAACTTATGGAACTCTAAAAATCCTACCAAGATAGGAAGTCCTGTAATTTTTTTATTGAACAGCATCAAAAAGAATCAACGCAAAATCGCATTCCTGTGATTTAACAAAATTATATTAGTGCACGCAAAGTTTCTGTTTTTTAGCAGAATCAAATCAACTATCATCGTAGGTTATCCTATAGGTTCTCCTTGGCACAAACACTAATTAAAAGATAAAAACACATCTAAACAGAAGGTAGATGCAAGATTTATTACTAAACAGGAGCAACAACAAAAAACATAAAGAAAATTGGGTTGCCTCCCAACTAGCGCTATCGTATAACGCCCCTAGCTAGGCATAAAAGCAAAGATAAATCTAACGAGTGCCATCTTTGGCACTAAATTCATAAGTAGCTCGCATGATAGATTCATAAGGTAATTTGACTCTCTTTCTTGGAAATTGCTCCATGCCTTTCTTTAATGGAAATTGTATTCTAATATTCCCTTCCTTCATATCAATAATCGCACCAATCGTTCTAAGGAAAGGTCTACCAAGAATAATAGGTCAAGAAAGATTGCAATCTATATCAAGAACGATAAAATCTACAGGCACCAAATTTATATTTGTAACAATAAGAACATCATGGATCCTTCCCATAGGCTTTTTAATGGTGGAATCCGATTGGTGCAAATTTAAAGAGCAATCATCAAGATCACGGAAACCTAGAATATCACATAAAGTTTTTGGAATCGTGGAAACACTAGCACCCAAATCACACAAAGCAAAACACTCATAGTCTTTAATTCTAATCTTTGTAGTAGGTTCCCACTCATCATTAAGTTTTCTAGGTATAGAAACTTCCAAATTAAGTTTTTCATCATAAGATTGCATCAAGGCATCAACAATATGTTTGGTAAAAGCTTTATTTTGACTATAAGCATGAGGAGAATTAACAACGGATTGCAACAAGGAAATACAACCTTTTAAAGAGCAATTGTCATAATCAAATTCCTTGAAATCAGAGATAGTAGGTTCAATATTATTAGAAGTTGAGGATTCTCCAATCTCACTTTTACCAAATTTAGCATCAAGATCTAAAGACTCCAAATTTTTGGGACGCCTTCTAGGCAAAGTTGATTCATCATCACTCCCATAATCATCAAAATTCATATTGCAAAACATAGATCTAATCGGAGACGCATCAATAACTTTAAGATCCTCATCATTATTTTCATGAAGACTAGAAGAACACGCTTTTATAAAGCTTTCTTTTTTGGCACGCAATCTAGTGGTTCTTTCCTTGCACTCGTCAATGGAAATTCTCATTACTTTGAGAGACTCATTGATATCATGCTTAGGAGAAGAAGATCCAAGTTTAAGAGAATTAACATCAAGCGAAAGTCTATCAACGTTCCTAGCCAAATCATCAACTTTGAGCAATTTTTCTTCAAGCAAGGCATTAAAATTCTTTTGAGAAATCATAAATTCTTTCACACTATTCTCAAAATCAGAGGGCGTCTTATTAAAATTACCATAAGAATTATTGTAGGAATTTCCATAATTATTAGAGGGATTACTAGGGAACGGTCTAGCATTAAAATTTCCTCTATAAGCATTGTTTCCAAAACTATTCCTGCCAACAAAATTTACATCCATAGATTCATTATTATTCTCAATCAAGGAAGACAAAGGCATATCATTGGGATCAAGAGGAGTATTTTTAGTAGCAAATATCTTCATAAGTTCATCCATCTTTCCACTCAAAACATTAATTTCTTCTATAGCATGCACTTTTTTACTAGAAGATCTTTTGGTGTGCCATTGAGAATAATTAGCCATAATATTATCAAGCAATTTTGTAGCATCTCCTAACGTGGTTTCCATAAACGTGCCTCCCGCGGCCGAATCTAAGAGATTCCTAGAAGCAAAGTTCAACCCGGCACAAAATTTTTGTATGATCATCCATAAATTCAAACCATGAGTAGGGCAATTGCGAAGCATCAATTTCATTGTTTCCCAAGATTGGGCAACATGCTCATGATCAAGTTGTTTAAAATTCATAATATCGTTCCTAAGAGTCATGGCGGGAGGAAAATACTTATAGATAAAAGCATCTTTGCACTTGTTCCAAGAATCAATACTATTTTTAGGCAAATACGAAAAGCAAACTTTAGCACGATCTCTAAGTGAAAACGGAAATAACTTCAATTTGACAATATTGTTATCTGTATCTTTCTTCTTTTGCATATCACACAAATCAACAAAGTTGTTTAGATGACTAGCGGCATCTTCACTAGGAAGGCCGGCAAATTGATCTTTCATAACAAGATTCAGCAAAGCGGTATTGATTTCAGAAGACTCAACATCATTAAGAGGAGCAATCGGAGTACTAAGAAAATCATTATTATTGGTATTCGAGAAGTCACACAACTTGGTATTATCTTGCGCCATGGCAACAAGTAATCCAACATACAAGCAAACAGAAAAAGGCAAGCGAAAAGAGAGGAGGAGATTGGGAAAGAGAGGGCGAATAAAACGACAAGGGTGAAGTGGGGGAGAGGAAAACGAGAGGCAAATGGCAAATAATGTAAATGTGAGGGAGATGGGTTTGTGATGGGTACTTGGTATGTCTTTACTTGAGCGAAGACCTCCCCGGCAACGGCGCCAGAAATCCTTCTTGCTATGTCTTGAGCTTGCGTTGGTTTTCCTCGAAGAGGAGAGGGTGATGCAGCAAAGTGTAGCGTAAGTATTTCCCTCAATTTTGAGAACCAAGGTATCAATCCAGTAGGATGCTCCTCAAAAGTCCCACGCACCTACACAAACAAACTGAGAACTCGCAACCAACGCAATAAAGGGGTTGTCAATCCCTTCACGGCCACTTGCGAAAGTGAGATCTAGTAAAGATAGTATGATAAGATAAATATATTTTTGGTATTTTATAATATAGATGCAAAAAGTAAAGATGCAAATAAAGTAGATTGAAAGCAAATATGATAAGAGATAGACCCGGGGGCCATAGGTTTCACTAGAGGCTTCTCTCAAGATAGCAGAAGTATTGCGGTGGGTGAACAAATTACTGTCGAGAAATTGATAGAAAAGCGCATAGTTATGAGATTGTCTAGGCATGATCATGTATATAGGCATCACGTCCATAACAAGTAGACCGACTCCTGCCTGCATCTACTACTATTACTCCACACATCGACCAACTCCTGCCTGCATCTAGAGTATTAAGTTCATAAGAATAGAGTAACGCATTAAGCAAGATGACATGATGTAGAGGTATAAACACATGCAATATGATATAAACCCCATCTTGTTATCCTCGATGGCAACAATACAATACGTGCCTTGCGACCCTTTCTGTCACTGGGTAAGGACACCACAAGATTGAACCCAAAGATAAGCACTTCTCCCATGGCAAGAAAGACCAATCTAGTAGGCCAAACCAAACTTATAATTCGAAGAGACTTGCAAAGATAACTCAATCATACATAAAAGAATTCAGAGAAGATTCAAATATTATTCATAGATAAACTTGATCATAAACCCACAATTCATCAGATCTCAACAAACACACCGCAAAAAGAGTTTACATCGAATAGATCTCCACAAGAGAGGGGGAGAACATTGTATTGAGATCCGAAAAGAGAGAAGAAGCCATCTAGCTAATAACTATGGACCTGTAGGTCTGTGGTAAACTACTCACAACTCATCGAAGGGGCAAGGATGTTGATGTAGAGGCCCTCCGTGGTTGATTCCCCCTCCGGCAGAGTGCCATCGAAGGCTCCAAGATGGGATCTCGCAGATACAGAAGGTTACGGCAGTGGAAATTGTGTTTCGTGGTGCTCCTGGATGTTTTTGGGGTACGTAGGTATATATAGGAGGAAGAAGTACGTCAGTGGCCACCCGAGGGGCCCACGAGACAGGGGGCGTGCCCTACAGGGGGGGGAGGCCCCCTATATCGTGGGGCCCTCGGAAGCTTCTTGACTTGCAATCCAAGCTCTCCGGATCACGTTTGTTCCAAAAATCACGCTCCCAAAGGTTTCATTCCGTTTGGACTCCGTTTGATATTCCTTTTTTTCGAAATACTGAAATAGGCAAAAAAAACAGCAATATGGGCTGGGCCTCCGGTTAGTAGGTTAGTCCCAAAAATGATATAAATGCGTAAAATAAAGCCCATAAACATCCAAAAGGTGTAATATAATAGCATGGAACAATCAAAAATTATAGATACGTTGGAGACGTATCAATAGGGAACAGAAAATCAAAGCAAAATGCAAAAATAGAGCTCAAAGAAACAAATGAACGGAGCTAATGCAAATGAGCACAAATGAACATGTCTTTCCACTCAAGAAGACATGTGGAATCTCTCCTCTTGAACACCAAGCATCTGGGATCCTTGAAGATTACTCTCTACTTGAGTATTCTCTCCCTGGAGATATCTCTCTCCCCCTATTGAGGTGATAAGCTTTGATGTGATCTCTTTCTCCCCATTTGACATCAATTTCCAAGAAGGGCCTTCTGGAATTTGTCGTGAATGGGTTTGGTCCTTGAGTCACAGCCCAAAGCAATGATAAAAATGTGATTCTTGTAGAGGACAAGATTCATCGAGTGGAGTTGGATCAAAAAGTAATGCAGGAATACGTGGCAAAATGTTTGTCCTATTGTGAAGTCGATGGCACCGAGTTGGATGCTTCGGTTGTACCGAATGATTTCGGTTAGTCCGAACACAAGAAACTGGTGTGACCGAGTTCATCACAGAGAAAGCACTTGTCACCTCAGCTCTCTAGACATGTAATATCTCACAAGGATTTGCAAGGAATTAACTGAAGGATTTGCAATGAATTGGATGCAGAACAAATAGAAAAGAAAAATAAATCTAGATGAAGTTTTTTTTGAGAAAGGGGAAACAAATATGCATGAGACGAATGCAAGAGCACAGAAAAGAACACAAGAGAACTTCATCTAGAGATGGTCGGCGACATAGTCACCTATGTTAGAGTATATTGACTTAGGAGTCAAGTGAGATCACTTGATCATAGGTCATACTCATCGTTTAAGCTCAAAATGGGGTTACCATTTTTCGTTTAAGCATCTTGATGTATTCACATCTTGTCGAGTTGCTTTGACTCATGACTTCGAGTAAAGCTTCTCTAAGATGGAATAACATACCTTGGGTGGTGGTGTTTTTCATGATCATGTAGTTGAACTTGTGTGGGTTGCTCAAGGTTGATGTAGCTCATCAAGAGTTGGGAGCACCACTTGGAATTTGAGTTCATCTACCTACATGGGTTAGTTTTTGCAAGGAAGAGCACTTGTGTATCCAAAATGACAATCATGAAACTCAACATAGAATTTGTCAAAGGATATGTTTGAATGGTTTTGTGTTTCCTTGTCTTCAACCACCATTGTGTAGAGACTTGGTGATGTAGAGATTGCTCAAGATGTGAGTGAGTTGCAATATCATAGAATTAGATTCATCCAAGTACCTACAAGGGTTAGATAACATGCAAGATGCAAATATATCCAAGACATAAGAGTTTCATCATAAGATAAATATCAAGGATTAGTCATAAGCTCATGTCTTGCATGTATCCAATGGAGTTCCTACTCCAAGTTCGAAGCATCAATGATGTTCAATTCTCCTATTAACCTGCAAAACACTCTCTCATCAAGTGGTTTAGTGAATATATCCGCTAATTGTTGGAAATATGCCCTAGAGGCAATAATAAAATGGTTATTATTATATTTCCTTGTTCATGATAATTGTCTATTGTTCATGCTATAATCGTGTTATCCGGAAATCGTAATACATGTGTGAATACATAGACCACAACATGTCCCTAGTAAGCCTCTAGTTGACTAGCTCATTTATCAATAGATGGTTATGGTTTCCTGACCAAGGACATTGGATGTCATTGATAACGGGATCACATCATTTGGAGAATGATGTGATGGACACGACCCACTCCTAAGCATAGCACAAGATCGTGTAGTTCGTTTGCTAGAGCATGTCTAATGTCAAGTATCGTTTCCTTAGACCATGAGATCGTGTAACTCCCGGATACCGTAAGAGTGCTTTGGGTGTACCAAACGTCACAACGTAACTGGGTGGCTATAAAGGTATACTACAGGTATCTCCGAAAGCATCTGTTGGGTTGACACGAATCGAGACTGGGATTTGTCACTCCGTATGACGGAGAGGTATCTCTGGGCCCACTTGGTAATGCATCATCATAATGAGCTCAATGTGACCAAGTGGTTGGTCATGGGATCATGCATTACGGTATGAGTAAAGTGACTTGCCGGTAACGAGATTGAACGAGGTATTGGGATACCGATGATCGAATCTCGGGCAAGTAACGTACCGATTGGCAAAGGGAATTGTATACGGGATTACTTGAATCCTCGACATCGTGGTTCATCCAATGAGATCATTGAGGAGTATGTGGGAGCCAACATGGGTATCTAGATCCCGCTGTTGGTTATTGATCGGAGAGTCGTCTCGGTGTCTGCATGTCTCCCGAACCCATAGGGTCTACACACTTAAGGTTCGGTGACGCTAGGGTTGTAGAGATATTAGTATGCGGTAAGCCAAAAGTTGTTCGGAGTCCTGGATGAGATCCCGTATGTCACAAGGAGTTCTGGAATGGTCCGGAGGTGAAGATTTGTATATAGGAAGTCCAGTTTCGGCCACCAGGAAAGTTTCGGGGGTCACCAGTATTGTACCGGGACCACCGGAAGGGTCCCGGGGGTCCACCGGGTGGGGCCACCTATCCCGGAGGGCCCCATGGGCTGAAGTGGGAAGGGAACCATCCCCTGGTGGGCTGGTGCACCCCCCTTGGGCCTCCCCCTGCGCATAGGGTTGGAAACCCTAGGGGTGGGGGGCGCCCCACTTGGCTTGGGGGGCAAGTCCCCCCTTTGGCCGCCGCCCCCCCTTGAGATGGGATCTATAGGGGTCCGGCGCCCCCAGGGCCCCTATATAAAGAAGGGGGAGGGAGGGCTGCACACCCCTGCTCCTGGCGCCTCCCTCTCCCTCCGTAACACCTCTCCCTCTCGCTGAGCTTGGCGAAGCCCTGCCGAGATCGCCGCTACTTCCACCACCACGCCGTCGTGCTGCTGGATCTCCATCAACCTCTCCTTACCCTTGCTGGATCAAGAAGGAGGAGACGTCTTCCCCAACCATACGTGTGTTGAATGCGGAGGTGCCGTCCGTTCGGCGCTAGGATCATTGGTGATTTGGATCACGACGAGTACAACTCCGTCAACCCCGTTCTTTTGAACGCTTCCGCTCGCGATCTACAAGGGTATGTAGATGCACTCCTCTCTCTCGTTGCTAGATGACTCCATAGATTGATCTTGGTGATGCGTAGAAATTTTTTATTTTCTGCTACGTTCCCCAACAGTGGCATCATGAGCTAGGTCTATGCGTAGTTTCTATGCACGAGTAGAACACAAAGTTGTTGTGGGCATTGGTTTTGTCAATTTTCTTGCCACTACTAGTCTTATCTTGTTTCAGCGGCATCGTGGGATGAAGCGGCCCGGACCAACCTTACACGTACGCTTACGTGAGACAGGTTCCACCGACTGACATGCATTAGTTGCATAAGGTGGCTAGCGGGTGTCTGTCTCTCCCACTTTAGTCGGATCGGATTCGATGAAAGGGTCCTTATGAAGGGTAAATAGAAATTGGCATATCACGTTGTGGTTTTGGAGTAGGTAAGAAACGTTCGTGCTAGATACTTATAGCAGCCACGTAAAAACATGCAACAACAATTAGAGGACGTCTAACTTGTTTTTGCAGCATATGCCTTGTGATGTGATATGGCCAAAAGGATGTGATGAATGAAATATATGTGATGTATGAGATTGATCATGTTCTTGTAATAGGAATCACGACTTGCATGTCGATGAGTATGACAACAGGCAGGAGCCATAGGAGTTGTCTTTATTTTTGTATGACCTGCATGTCATTGAAAAACGCCATGTAATTACTTTACTTTATTGCTAAACACGTTAGCCATAGAAGTAGAAGTAAGCGTTGGTGTGACAACTTCATGAAGACACGATGATGGAGATCGTGGTGTCATGCCGGTGACAATGATGATCATGGCGCATCGAAGATGGAGATCAAAAGGAGCAAAATGATATTTGCCATATCATGTCACTATTTGATTGCATGTGATGTTTATCATGTTTTGCTTCTTATTTTCTTAGTACGACGGTAGTAAATAAGATGATCCCTCATAATAATTTCAAGAAAGTGTTCCCCCTAACTGTGCGCTGTTGTGAAAGTTCGTTGTCTTGAAGCACCACGTGATGATCGGGTGTGATAGATTCTAACGTTCACATACAATGAGTGTAAGCCAGATTTACACATGCAAAACACTTAGATTGACTTGACGAGCCTAGCATGTACAGACATGGCCTCGGAACACAAGAGTCCGAAAGGTCGAACATGAGTCGTATAGAAGATACGATCAACATGAAGATGTTAACCGATGATGACTAGTCCGTCTCACGTGATGATCGGACATGGCCTAGTTGACTCAGATCATAGATCACTTAGATGACTAGAGGGATGTCTATATGAGTGGGAGTTCATTATATAATTTGATTAGATGAACTTAATTATCATTAACTTAGTCTAAAATCTTTGCAATATGTCTTGTAGATCAAATGGCCCAGGCTAATGTTGCCCTCAACTTCAACGCGTTCCTAGAGAAAACCAAGCTGAAAGACGATGGCAGCAACTATAGGGACTGGGTCCGGAACTTGAGGATCATCCTCATAGCTGCCAAGAAAGCATATGTCCTAGATGCACCGCTAGGTGAAGCACCCGTTTTCCCAGCAACTCAAGACGTTATGAACGCCTGGCAGTCGCGTAGTGATGATTACTCCCTGGTTCAGTGCGACATGCTTTATAGCTTAGAAACGGGGCTCCAAAAGCGTTTTGAGCAGCACAGAGCATATGAGATGTTCCAAGAGCTAAAAATGGTTTTCCAAGCTCACGCCCGGGTCGAGAGATATGAAGTCCTTGACAAGTTCTACAGTTGTAAGATGGAGGAGAATTATTTTGTCAGTGAGCACATACTCAAAATGTCTGGGTTGCACAACCGCTTATCTCAGCTGGGAGTTAATCTCCCGGATGACGCGGTGGTCGACAGAATCCTCCAGTCGCTCCCACCTAGCTACACGAGCTTTGTAATGAACTTCAATATGCAAGGGATGGTGAAAACCATTCCTGAGGTATATTCAATGCTGAAATCAGCGGAGGTGGAGATCAAAAAGGAACATCAAGTGTTGATGGTCAATAAACCACTAGTTTCAAGAAAGGCAAGGGTAAGAAGAACTTCAAGAAGGACGGCAAGGGAGTTGCCGCGCCCGGTAAGCCAGTTGCCGGGAAGAAGCCAAAGCATGGACCCAAACCTGAGATTGAGTGCTTTTAGTGCAAGGGAAGCGGACACTCGAAGCGGAACCGCCCCAAGTACTTAGCAGACAAGAAGGTCGACAACACCAAAGGTATATGTGATATACATGTAATTGATGTGTACCTTACCAGTACTCGTAGTAGCTCCTGGGTATTTGATACTGGTGCGGTTGTTCATATTTGTAACTCAAAACAGGAGCTGCGGAATAAGCGGAGACTAGTGAAGGACGAGGTGACGATGCGCGTCGGGAATGGTTCCAAGGTCGATGTGATCGCCGTCGGCACGCTACCTCTACATTTACCTACGGGATTAGTTTTAAACCTCAATAATTGTTATTTAGTGCTAGCTTTGAGCATGAAAATTGTATCTGGATCTCGTTTAATACGAGATGGCTACTCATTTAAATCCGAGAATAATGGTTGTTCTATTTATATGAGAGATATGTTTCATGGTCATGCCCCGCTGGTCAATGGTTATTCTTAATGAATCTCGAACATGATGTTACACATATTCATAGTGTGAATACCAAAAGATGTAAGGTTGATAACGATAGTCCCACATACTTGTGGCACTGCCGCCTTGGTCACATTGGTGTCAAACGCATGAAGAAGCTCCATGCTGATGGAATTTTGGAGTCTCTTGATTACGAATCATTTGACACATGCGAACCATGCCTCATGGGAAAAATGACCAAGACTCCGTTCTCCGGAACAATGGAGCGAGCAACCAACTTATTGGAAATCATACATACTGATGTGTGCGGTCCAATGAGCGTTGAGGCTCGCAGTGGCTATCGTTATGTTCTCACTCTCACTGACGACTTGAGTAGATATGGGTATGTCTACTTGATGAAACACAAGTCTAAGACCTTTGAAAAGTTCAAGGAATTTCAGAATGAGGTAGAGAATCAACGTGACCGAAAGATAAAGTTCTTACGATCAGATCATGGGGGAGAATATTTAAGTCACGAATTTGGTACGCACTTAAGGAAATGTGGAATCATTTCACAACTCACGCCGCCTGGAACACCTCAGCGTAATGGTGTGTCCGAACGTCGTAATCGTACTCTATTGGACATGGTGCGATCTATGATGTCACTCACCGATTTACTGCTATCATTTTGGTGATACGCTCTAGAGACAGCTACATTCACTTTAAATAGGGCACCGTCTAAATCCGTTGAGACGACACCATATGAATTATGGTTTGGGAAGAAACCTAAGCTATCATTTCTAAAAGTTTGGGGATGCGATGCTTATGTCAAGAAACTTCAACCTGAAAAGCTCGAACCCAAGTCGGAAAAATGCGTCTTCATAGGATACCCCAAGGAAACCATTGGGTATACCTTCTACCTCAGATTCGAAGGCAAGATCTGTGTTGCCAAGAACGGGTCCTTTCTGGAGAAAGAGTTTCTCTCGAGAGAAGTAAGTGGGAGGAAAGTAGAACTCGATGAAGTACTGCCTCTTGAACCGGAAAGTAGCGCAGCTCAGGAAGATGTTCCTGTGGTGCCTGCAGCTACTAGAGAGGAAGTTAATGATGATGATCAAGGTACTTCGAATCAAGTTGCTACTGAACTTCAAAGGTCCACAAGGACACGTTCCACACCAGAATGGTATGGCAACCCTGTCCTGGAAATCATGTTGTTAGACAACGGTGAACCTTTGAACTATTAAGAAGCGATGGCGGGCCCAGATTCCAACAAATGGTTTGAAGACATGCAATCCTAGATAGGATCCATGTATGAAAACAAAGTATGGACTTTGACAGACTTGCCCGATGATCGGCGAGCGATAGAGAATAAATGGATCTTTAAGAAGAAGACGGACGCGGATGGTAATGTTACCATCTATAAGGCTCGACTTGTCGCTAAGGGTTATCGACAAGTTCAAGGGGTTGACTACAATGAGACCTTCTCACCCGTAGTGAAGCTTAAGTCCATCCGAATCATGTTAGCAATTGCCGCATTCTACGATTATGAGATATGGCAAATGGACGTTAAAATGGCATTCCTTAACGGCTTTCTTAAGGAAGAATTTTATATGATGCATCCAGAAGGTTTTAAGGTCTTGTCGATCCTAAGAATGCTAACGAGGTATGCAAGCTCCAGCGCTCCGTCTATGGGCTGGTGCAAGCATCTCGGAGTTGGAACATTCGCTTTAATGAAATGGTCAAAGCGTTTGGGTTTATGCAGACTTATGGAGAAGCCTGCATTTACAAGAAAGTGAGTGGGAGCTCTGTAGCATTTCTCATATTATATGTGGATGCCATACTTTTGATGGGAAATGATATAGAACTTTTGGACAGCATTAAGGCCAACTTGAATAAGTGTTTTTCAATGAAGGACCTTGGAGAAGCTGCTTACATATTAGGCATCAAGATCTATAGAGATAGATCGAGACACCTCATAGGTCTTTCACAAAGCACATACCTTGATAAGATATTGAAGAAGTTCAATATGGATCAGTCCAAGAAGGGTTTCTTGCCTGTGTTGCAAGGTGTGAAATTGAGCTCGGCTCAATGTCCGACCACGGCAGAAGATAGAGAAAAGATGAGTGTCGTCCCCTATGCCTCGGCCATAGGGTCTATCATGTATGCCATGCTATGTACCAGACCTGATGTAAACCTTGCCATAAGTTTGGTAGGAAGGTACCAAAGTAATCTCGGCATGGAACACTGGACAGCGGTCAAGAATATCCTGAAGTACCTGAAAAGTACTAAGGATATGTTTCTCGTATATGGAGGTGACGAAGAGCTCGTCGTAAAGGGTTACGTCGACGCTAGCTTCGACACAGATCTGGATGACTCTAAGTCACAAATCGGATACGTGTATATTTTGAATGGTGGGGCAGTAAGCTGGTGCAGTTGCAAGCAAAGCGTCGTGGCGGGATCTACATGTGAAGCGGAGTACATGGCAGCCTCGGAGGCAGCACATGAAGCAATCTGGATGACGGAGTTCACTACCGACCTAGGAGTTATTCCCAACGCGTCGGGGCCGATGACTCTCTTCTGTGACAACACTGGAGCCATTGCCCTTTCCAAGGAGCCCAGGTTTCACAAGAAGACCAGGCACATCAAGCGTCGCTTAAACTCCATTCGTGAAAATGTTCAAGATGGAGACATAGATATTTTTAAAGTGCACACAGATCTGAATGTCGCAGATCCGTTGACTAAACCTCTTCCACGAGCAAAACATGATCAACACCAGAACTCTATGGGAGTTCGATTCATCACAATGTAACTAGATTATTGACTCTAGTGCAAGTGGGAGACTGTTGGAAATATGCCCTAGAGGCAATAATAAAATGGTTATTATTATATTTCCTTGTTCATGATAATTGTCTATTGTTCATGCTATAATTGTGTTATCCGGAAATCATAATACATGTGTGAATACATAGACCACAACATGTCCCCAGTAAGCCTCTAGTTGACTAGCTCGTTTATCAATAGATGGTTACGGTTTCCTAACCATGGACATTGGATGTCATTGATAACGGGATCACATCATTGGGAGAATGATGTGATGGACAAGACCCAATCCTAAGCATAGCACAAGATCGTGTAGTTCGTTTGCTAGAGCTTTTCTAATGTCAAGTATCGTTTCCTTAGGCCATGATATAGTGTAACTCCCGGATACCGTAAGAGTGCTTTGGGTGTACCAAACGTCACAACGTAACTGGGTGGCTATAAAGGTATACTACAGGTATCTCCGAAAGCATCTATTGGGTTGACACGAATCGAGACTGGGATTTGTCACTCCGTATGACGGAGAGGTATCTCTGGGCCCACTCGGTAATGCATCATCATAATGAGCTCAATCTGACCAAGTGGTTGGTCACAGGATCATGCATTACGGTACGAGTAAAGTGACTTGCCGGTAATGAGATTGAACGAGGTATTGGGATACCGACGATTGAATCTCGGGCAAGTAACATACCGATTGACAAAGGGAATTGTATACGGGATTACTTGAATCCTCGACATCGTGGTTCATCCGATGAGATCATCGAGGAGTATGTGGGAGCCAACATGGGTATCCAGATCCCGCTGTTTGTTATTGACCGGAGAGTCGTCTCGGTCATGTCTGCATGTCTCTCGAACCCGTAGGGTCTACACACTTAAGGTTCGGTGACGCTAAGGTTGTAGAGATATTAGTATGCGGTAACCTGAAAGTCGTTCGGAGTCTCGGATGAGATCGCGGATTTCATGAGGAGTTCCAGAATGGTCCGGAGGTGAAGATTTGTGTATAGGAAGTCCAGTTTCGGCCACCGGGAAAGTTTCGGGGGTCACCGATATTGTACCGGGACCACCGGAAGGGTCCCGGGGGTCCACCAGGTGGGGCCACCTATCCTGGAGGGCCCCATGGGCTGAAGTGGGAAGGGAGCCAGCCCCTGGTGGGCTGGTGCGCCCCCCTTGGGCCTCGCCCTGCGCCTAGGGTTGGAAACCCTAGGGGTGGGGGGCGCCCCACTTGGCTTGGGGGGCAAGTCCCCCCTTTGGCCACCGCCCCCCCTTGAGATGGGATCTCTAGGGGGCCGGCGCCCCCCAGGGCCCCTATATAAAGAAGGGGGGAGCTGCGCACCCCTGCTCCTGGCGCCTCCCTCTCCCTCCGTAACACCTCTCCCTCTCGCTGAGCATGGCGAAGCCCTGCCGAGATCGCCGCTACTTCCACCACCACGCCGTCATGTTGCTGGATCTCCATCAACCTCTCCTTCCCCTTGCTGGATCAAGAAGGAGGAGACGTCTCCCCCAACCGTACGTGTGTTGAACGTGGAGGTGCCGTCCGTTCGGCGGTAGGATCATCGGTGATTTGGATCACGACGAGTACGACTCCATCAACCCCGTTCTTTTGAACGCTTTCGCTCGCGATCTACAAGGGTATGTAGATGCACTCCTCTCTCTCGTTGCTAGATGACTCCATAGATTGATCTTGGTGATGCGTAGATTTTTTTTATTTTCTGCTACGTTCCCCAACACTAATTGCTTTTCAGTGCGAACATGCTTAAGATTAATGTCACCCTTAGCAACATGATCGCGGATGAAATGATGACGAACTTCAATATGCTTAGTTCGAGAGTGTTGCATGGGATTGTGAGCAATCTTAATAGCACTTTCATTGTCACAAAGTAATGGAACATGTTTCACATATATCCCATAATCTTTAAGAGTTTGGGTCATCCAAAGTAATTGAGCACAACATGAACCAGCGGCAATGTATTCCGCTTCGGCGGTGGATAAGGATACCGAGTTTTGTTTCTTGGAAGACCAAGACACAAGAGATCTACCAAGAAATTGACAAGTACCCGAAGTGGACTTTCTATCAACCTTGTCACCGGCATAGTTCGAGTCGGAGTAGCCAACAAGATCGAAAGAGGCCCTCTTTGGATACCAAATACCAAAATTTGGTGTATGGATTAAGTATCTCACTATCCTTTTCACGGCCTTAAGATGACATTCTTTAGGAGCAGCTTGATAATGTGCACACATGCACACACTTAGCATGATATCGGGACATGAAGCACATAGATATAACAATGAACCAATCATAGAGCGATAAACCTTTTGATCGACTGGTTCACCATCTTTGGTCAAATCAAGATGTCCACTAGTAGGCATGGGTGTAGTCATACCTTTGCATTCTTGCATATTGAACTTCTTGAATAAGTCCTTGATGTACTTCATTTGAGAGACAAAGGTACCTTCCTTAGTTTGCTTGATTTGCAAACCAAGAAAGAATTTGAGTTCACTCATCATAGACATCTCAGACTTCTCCGACATTAGCTTTCCAAACTTTTCACTAAAATGAGGGTTAGTAGAACCAAATATAATATCATCAACATAGATTTGGCACACAAATAGTTCTCCATTGACCCTCTTAGTAAAAAGAGTAGAACCTGTTTTTCCAATTTCAAAGCCTTTTTCAATAAGGAACTTGGTCAAGCATTTATACCATGCTCTAGGAGCTTGTTTAAGACCATAAAGAGCTTTGTGAAGTTTGTAAACATGATCAGGTTTCTTAGGATTAACAAAGCCGGGAGGTTGTTTAACATAAACTTCCTCCTGTATCTCACCATTTAGAAAAGCACTTTTAATGTCCATTTGGTACATGGTGATATCATGGTGATTAGCATAGGCAAGTAAGATGCGAATGGACTCAAGTCTAGCAACGGGAGCATAAGTCTCACCATAGTCCATACCTTCGACTTGTGTGTAGCCTTGGGCGACGAGACGTGCTTTGTTGCGAACTACTTGTCCATCTTCATCTTGCTTGTTGCGAAACACCCATTTGGTACCGATGATGTTGTGGTTGTTGTCGGGCTTCTCAACCAATGTCCAAACTTGATTTCTCTCAAAACTGTGTAGCTCTTCATGCATGGCATTTATCCAATCTGGATCTTCCAATGATTCTTCAACCTTCATAGGTTCAATGCTAGAGATGAATGAATAGTGTTCACAAAAGTTAGCTAAACGAGTTTTAGAGCGAGTGATTCTCTCGGTTTGGATATCATTGTAGATTTGCTCGACGGGATGATCTTTAGCAATTCTTGCTCGAACTCGTGAAAGCTTTTGCTTGGGTCTTCGTTGAACATCTTCTTCATCTTGTTCTTCTTCTTGGCCTTCTTCATTGTTGGCGTTGTCGTTCTCTTGTCGTGGTGGAGAAGGAGGTTGTTGACGTTCGTCTTGGTGCACTTCCTCGTTCTCTTCATCTTGGTGTGTCCCACTTATGGATGCTTCCGTATCAACCCTTGGTTCACCTTGTCGTGAGGTAGAAGCCTCCACTTGGACAGACGAGGTACTCTCCTTCACTTCTGTTGGATGAATCTTGCCAATAGACAAGTCTTGGATTGCTCCCGAGGGATCTTTGTCTCCTACATCAATTGGCTATTGCTCTACTTGCGAGCCATTAGATTCATCAAACTTCACATGTACCGTTTCTTCAACCTTTCAGGTGAAATTGTTGTAGACACGGTATGTGTGAGAGTTTGACCCATAACCAAGTAGGAAACCTTCATGAGACTTAGGAGCAAATTTAGAACGGCGATGCTTATCAAGAATGTAGCACTTTGAGCCGAATACTCGAAAGTATCCAACTTGGGGTTTGTTATCGGTGAGGAGCTCGTATGCCGTCTTGCCGAGTAGCTTGTGAAGATACAAGCGATTTGTTGCATGACAAGCTGTCTCAACCATTTCCGCCGAAAAATGCTTCGGCGTCTTGTAGTCATCAAGCATCATTCTCGCCATTTCGATGAGTGTCCGGTTCTTCCTCTCAACAACTCCATTTTGTTGAGGTGTGTACGTAGCCAAGAACTCGTGTGAAATCCCTTCTTCGTCAAGAAAGGTGTCCACATTTGCGTTCTTGAACTCCGTTCCATTTTCACTGCGAACCTTCTTGATCTTCACTTCAAATTGATTTTGGGCCTTCCTAGCGAAGTTTTTGAAGATCTTTTGGACCTGCGATTTATCATCGAGAAAGAACACCCACGTAAATCTTGAAAAATCATCAACTGTAACTAGACCAAAAGAATTTCCACCGAGACTCTTGTAGGCGTTGGGACCAAAGAGATCCATGTGAAGTAGCTCGAGTGGCCTCCCTGTGGTCATGATGTTCTTCACGGGATTCCTTCCTCCAACCTGTTTACCTGCCTGACAAGCGCTGCAAAGTCTATCCTTATCAAATATGACATCGTTAACTCCAAGGATATGATTTCCTTTAATAAGCTTGTCAAGGTTTCGCATGCCAACATGACCTAATCGTCTATGCCATAACCAACCTTTAGAGGATTTAGAAAATAAAGCAAGTTCTAGGTTGAGCCTTTTTAGTGAAATCAACAATGTTAGATCACCTCTACGCACACCGGTAAAGACCATTTTATGATTATCTCTACGAAACACTTGGCAATCTACTTCAGTAAATAGGACATTGAAACCGAAATCAGCAAGTGTAGATACTGAAAGTAAGTTGTAGCCAAGAGATTCAACAAGCATGGCATTTTGTATGGAGCTATCATGTGATTTGGCCACCTTACCGAGGCCAACCACCTTACCCTTTGAGTTGTCATCGAAGGTGACATACTTTCGAGGACCATCGTTTTTAGCAAGCTCCCGAAACATATCTCTATCTCCGGTCATGTGATCGGTACATCCACTATCAAGAACCCACTCCTTTCCTCCTGCCATATATCCCCGAAGATTTGCCATAAGACCAAAGTGTCTCATTGCATCATCAAGATCGAAGCCACTATCATCATCCTCATCATAGTATCCATGTTCAACATCGTCATGTGGTGGATCAAATCCTAGAGAGGGTGATTCGTTAGAGTGAGTTTGACAATGATCTTGCTTATGAATTTTTATAGCTTCGGAAATAATATCACTAATAATTCCAACATCTCCTTTGGCACGCATAAGGTTTGTAAGCTCAAATAGACAATCACCAAACATAGGGTCACCAGAATTCATCTTACTCAAGGCAATAGACTGATGGAGAATTTCATCTAGATTTTTTAAGGAATAATTTGGAAAGCGTTCCTCAAGAAATTTCCATATGGTGTAGGCACACTTAAGAGTAGGCAAACATCCAATCAGGTGTCTGGGCAATCCTCTAATGATAAGTTCGGCAGTTCTAAGATTGCGGATCATGTCAATTGACTCATCAAGGGTAGGATGCATAGGATCAACATGAGGTGCATAAGGGCTAGCAATGTACTTGTTCAAATGATATTGATAGAAAATCGCAAGCATCTCATTTTTCCACTCATGAAAGTACTCTCCATCAAGTATAGGCACTCTATGTCTAAGACTCCCAATAGTAGACTCATCCATCTTCCTCCAATGGTGTTTAAACCAAAGCAATGGAGACCAAAGCTCTGATACCAATTGAGAGGGATTCAGAAGAGGTGTCTTGAGGGGGGATTAGACACTAAGTACCAAAAGTTGCAGTTTATAAGATTTTTAAGTTGGAGTGTAGTTTAGGCACAAGTTTAACACTCACAATGCATATCAAGCAAGCATGCAAAGAGTATATGAGCAGCGAAAAGTAAAGCATGCAACTTGCAAGAATGTAAAGGGAAGGGATTGGAGGATTCAAACGCAATTTGGAGACACGGTGATTTTTGAGCCGTGGTTCCGATAGGTGGTGCTATCGTACATCCACGTTGATGGAGACTTCAACCCACGAAGGCTAACAGTTGCGAGTCCACGGAGGGCTCCACCCACGAAGGGTCCACAAAGAAGCAACCTTGTCTATCCCACCATGGTTGTCGCCCACGAAGAACTTGCCTCACTAGCGGTAGATCTTCACGAAGTAGGCAATCTCCTTGTCCTTACAAAATCCTTGGTTCAACTCCACAATCTTGTCGGAGGCTCCCAAGTGACACCTAGCCAATCTAGGAGACACCACTCTCCAAGAAGTAACAAATGGTGTGTTGATGATGAACTCCTTGCACTTGTGCTTCAAATGATAGTCTCCCCAACCCTCAACTCTCTCTCACAGGATTTGGATTTGGTGGAAAGAAGATTTGAGTGGAAAGCAACCTGGGGAAGGCTAGAGATCAAGATTCGTATGGTAGGAATGGAATATCTTGGCCTCAACACATGAGTAGGTGGTTCTCTCTCAGAAAATGGATGCTGGAAGTGTAGGTTCGTTCTGATGGCTCTCTCCACGAATGAAGAGTGGGTAGAGGGGTATATATAGACTCCACACAAAATCTAGCCACTACACACAACTTGCCAAACTCGGTGGGACCGAATTAGTAAACTCGATCAGACCGATTCAGCAAATCTAGTGACCGTTAGGATTTTCGATGGAACCAACATGCAACTCGGTAGGACCGATATGGTTAGGGTTAGGGCATAACGTAATCTCGTTGAGACCAATTACACAAACTCGGTGGGACCGATTTTTGTAATAAGCTAACCAGAGAGTTGGTCAGGAAAACTCGGTAGGACCGATTACTCAAACTCGGTGGGACCGATTTTGGTAATAAGCTAACCAGAGAGTTTGCATTGTAATCTCGGTAGTACCGATTGCTCAAACTCGGTGAGACCAATTTTGGTAATGGACATACACAGAGAGATTAGAATCCTATCTTGGTGAGACCGAGATCCCTATTGGTGAGACCGATTTGCCTAGGGTTTGTGGCAGTGGCTAAGACATCTGAACTCGATGGCGTCGGATAGAAAGAATCGGTGGGGCCGAGTTAGACTTTGGGTTTAGGACATATGTGGATGTGAGAAGGTAGTTGAAGGCTTTGGAGCATATCATTAAGCACTTGAGCAAGCAAGCCATTAAGCAACACCTCATCCCCTCTTGATAGTATTGGCTTTTCCTATAGACTCAATGTGATCTTGGATCACTAAAATTGAAAATGTAGAGTCTTCATCTTGGAGCTTGAGCCAATCCTTTGTCCTTAGCATCTTGAAGGGGTTCCACATCCTTTAGTCCATGCCACTCCATTGTTGAACTTGTCTGAAACATACTAGGTAAAAGTGTTAGTCCAACAAGAGATATGTTGACATTAATTACCAAAACCACCCAGGGAGCACTTGTGCTTTCAATCTCCTCCTTTTTGGTAATTGATGGCAACATACATGAAAGCTTTTAGATAAAGGTATAGAGAATGGCAAGTAAAGCCTTGGAAAGATATGTAACAAGCATAGGCTCCCCCTACATGTATGCAATCATGTGAATATGGAACATAAAAGCATGTGAGAGCATAACCATGACAGAGTAGGCTATGTGTTACATGTATCTTGGCTATATGCATCAGAGGAAATGATGTGGATATGGGAAATGTACCTTCATGCTCATGAGTCCTTCTTGCAAACAATATGTACATCAGCAAGAATTCCTCATATACATGATTGTGATGCATATACTTACCTTGTGGTCTTGAGTTGGCCTGGATGGAATGAACCTGTGAAAATAAGGTTAGATAACACAGATACACCTACTAGCCAGAGCAAACAGAAGAAACCACAAGAGTACCAAGACTGGGATGGCATGTTGAGAGTGAGTACCAAGTACCACATTGAATATAGACATGTCTGTCGGTGTCAGAACCGGCGGATCTCGGGTAGGGGGTCCCGAACTGTGCGTCTAGGCGGATGGTAACAGGAGACAAGGGACACGATGTTTTTACCCAGGTTCGAGCCCTCTCGATGGAGGTAAAACCCTACTCCTGCTTGATTAATATTGATGATATGGGTAGTACAAGAGTAGATCTACCACGAGATCAAGGAGGCTAAACCCTAGAAGCTAGCCTATGGTATGATTGTTGTTCGTCCTACGGACTAAAAACCTCCGGTTTATATAGACACCGGAGAAGGCTAGGGTTACACAGAGTCGGTTACAATGGTAGGAGATCTACATGTCCGTATCGCCAAGCTTGCCTTCCACGCCAAGGAAAGTCCCATCCGGACACGTGACGAAGTCTTCAATCTTGTATCTTCATAGTCTTGGAGACCGGCCAAAGATGATAGTTCGGCTATCTGGACACCCCATAGTCCAGGACTCCCTCAGTAGCCCCTGAACCAGGCTTCAATGACGACGAGTCCGGCGCGCATATTGTCTTCGGCATTGCAAGGTGGGCTCCTCCTCCGAATAATTCATAGAAGATTTTGAACACCAGGATAGTGTCCGGCTCTGCAAAATAAGTTCCACATTCCACCGTAGAGAGAATAATATTTACACAAGTTCAATCTGCTGACGTATTTCGTGGCATGACGTCACACCACGGCCAAGCCTTTATTCGAATCGTTTTTATTGTTCCACCTCAGCGCGTTTAGCAAAGCGGTTCCTTGGCACGTCTTGTCAAAGCAGAGATCGTGTCCCCTTATTCCGGGATTCTCATCAATACGGGTGTGGGTAACCCAACCGCACCATTGATTGCGGCGCTTGGGAGATAAGCGAGTTTTACCAGGCTGGTGGGGACGCATAGTTTCGTCCACTCATATATAAGGGGATAAGGATCCACCTTTTTACATACGCCTTCTTCCTCCTTCACCTATCCATCTCCACGCACTCGAGCTCCACCGCCCAAGTCCGCACATCTCACCTCAACCTACTCCAACCATGTCTAGAGCGGGAGGCAAGTGGATGGCCTCCTCTGTCACGGAGGGGCACATCAAGAGGTTGCGCAAGGCCGGATATTTGTCCAGCGATATCGCGCACCGGCTCCCCGACGAGGGGCAGCTCATCCCCACCCCCGGGCCCCATGAGAGGGTGGTGTTCCTTCCCCATTTCCCCCGTGGACTGGGCTTCCCACTCCACCCTTTTGTCCGGGGGCTCATGTTCTACTACGGCCTGGATTTCCATGATCTGGCCCCGAATTTCATCCTCAACATCTCGGCGTTCATCATCGTGTGCGAGGCCTTCCTCTGCGTCTAGCCCCACTTTGGCTTATGGCTGAAGACTTTTAACGTCAAGCCGAAGGTAGTGGGCGGCCGCCAAGCGGAGTGCGGAGGCGCCATGGTGGGCAAGATGCCCAACATTACATGGCTCGAGGGCGCCTTCGTGGAAACCACCAAAGGGTGGCAATTGGGGTGGTTCTACATCACCGAGCCGCGTGACCCTGAATGGGCAGCGGCCCTTGAATTCAGATCTGGAATCCCCACACGGATCACCTCCTGGAAAGAGAAGGGCCTGACATGGGGTGATTCGGAGGAGCTGACCGGACTTCAATCCTGCGTCCAAACCCTGGTGAACAAGAAGCTCAAGCTTGTCAACGTAATCCAGGTCATGCTCATCGGCCGGATCCTCCCGTGCCCACAGCGGGCTTTCAATTTGTGGGAGTTTGATCCGGCACAGCACCCAACCTTGAGCAGGCTCTTCGACACTATGTACGAAGACGCCTGGAGGGTGCTGTTCAAGGGCGCCGAGGCTCCCTCATCCGCTACCGAAGATCGCGAATTCAACTCACAGCGTCAAGCCGGCGAGGTAAGCTATTTTATCCTCTACGGGACACTTGCTTTCCATAGTTTGACTCTATGTGGGATCTAAAACTCCCATTACCTTTGACAGGCCTGGAAAAAGACGTCCGGGCAGGTTAACTGCCCGGTTCCCTTGCCCGAAGGCCCATCGGATGCCCGATTATCGGGACTGCTGGCCCCGGCGCCTTACGTGGTGCCGGAGAAGAAGGCCAAGAAGAAGGCCACGGGAACTCGGAGGAGTTCCCGGCGCCAGGTGTTATCGGACTCATCGTCCGGTGACTCCGAGGCAGACACCTCCCATGAAGACGAGGAGGAGAAAAAGGAAGCCTCTCCCCCAGCGGGGGGAGAGAAGAAAAGGAAGGCCTCCCCGACTGGGGAGGCCGGAGGGTCCAAGAAGGGGAGGACCCTTCCTCCGGACTGTTCCACCAACACCGGCGACGACGAGGAGGAGTGGCCTTCGAGGGCCAAGCCCCTGGCGAGATCGTAAGTGTCCGGATCCCAGAATAACTTATGATTTTTCTTTCGCCGCATAGTGTCTTCTAATGCCGAACACAACCATGTAGCCCGCCCAAGGATGATCTCCCCGCTTCGTCGAGCGGGTCCCTGGGTTCGTCGGATGTGAATAGCGCTTCACTTCCGACCGCCTCCTCCCCTCCTGACGCAGATGACGCTGAGGCGGGGTCCCAGAAGGGGACCGGCCAGGAAGAGGAGGTCCCGGAGGTGCCGCAGGGCAGCCTCCCAGACTTTGGACCGGACTCTGCACCGGAACCTTTAGTGGTTCCGGAGTCCGGCGAGCGGCCCCTTCATAAGAAGGGCGAGACTGCCACGCCGGTGACCTCCGTCCAACCGGAGGCGCCGGATAATTTGCTGGAGGCGCTCAACGTTGCTTCCATCAACAAGGAGCACCACACTGTTATAAGTGCGGTGATTCAGAAAGTTCAGTCCGCCAAGAGCGGGCTGACTGAAGCCTGCGCCAGCCTTTTAGCAGGCTTTGAGGTAAGGATTTTAAGATATGTAAAAATAGTACCGCATAGACAGTAGCCCCTGATGCTTAGTTCGGTGTTCGGAAAGAAAAGCCGAACTGAGGATCTAATAAGATATACGCAGGTGTCTAACGTAAGTATGTCAATATGGGAATGCAGGCTGCGCTGCTGACCTCTGCCGCACTGACTACGGAGGTCACTGCCTTGAAGCAGAGCCTCGAGCGGTCAGAGAGCGAGCTCAGCCGTGCCAAGAAGCAGCTCGAGGACAAGGAAGGTAAGTAATACCTTATTAAAGTGATACCTTACAGAAAAGGATTTGGTTGCAAAAAATGACAGGAATAACGTGGGTATTGCAGGGGCTACAAACGAGGTGGCGACCCTGAAGGAGGCGGTGTCCGCGGCCGAACGCAATGCGGCCGCAGAGCGCGCCGAGCGAGAGAAGCAGGAGGCACGGGTGGCGGAGGTGCGGCAAGAGCTCCATGCTCTTGTGGAAAAACACGAGAGTTTGGAGCGTGACTCGAAGACTCGAGAGTTCGAGCTCGCGTCGGCTCTTGAAAGTGCCAAAGCCGCTAAGGCCGAAGCCCAAAAGGCCCTCCAGGAGATCGAGGCAGTAAAGAAGATAGCGGCGGGTAAGGCATTCTTCATGCAAAGCAAGCATGTAAAAGTGAATTACTTGTTACTTACCCGAATTCGGAGCTCTCCAGGAGCGTTCGCAGATCTGCCCTGTAGCGTGTCCGATGCTCCCGTGTTCTACAGAGCCGAGGAGGGGAGCTCGACGAGAAGGTGTTCTGGTCTCAGTATGCTGAGGCCGGACATCCGGTGCCCCTGAGCGACCAGCTGAAGCAGCTGGTCGAGCTCCACAAGGTGGCCGAACAGGCCATGAAGGGCCTCATAGTTCGGCTGTGGCCCAAAGAAGCCATGCCTGGGAGCTACTTCGGTCTGGTGCAGCAGCTGGTGGATGCCTGTCCATGGGTTGAAGTCATCAAGCACTCCGCCTGCATTGAAGGTGCCCGTCAGGCCCTTGCCCGTGCTAAAGTGCACTGGGGCAGGATGGACGCCGAGAAGCTTGTGACGGACGCGCCACCGTCGGGCAAGGAGTATCGCACGCCCGAGATGTATTATAAGGGTGTCCTGAAGGGTGCCCGCCTTATTGCGGGTGAATGCTCCAAAGATGTAATTTTTGAGTAGACTCGCATTTTGTTATCCCGTGCGCTGAAAACTTTGTTCATATGCGCTAAGCAATGCTTTGTTGATTTAAAATATTACCTTCTTTGCGACCGTTTATCAAATCTGAGAGATGGCAAGTCGTTGGCTTCGGCCCCCATGCCACGAGTGCTGGGGTGTTCGGGATAAACTTGAGCGCTCTTGTTCCCATTTTTGGGTCCTTCTAGGGAGGCGCTCAACACAACGAACTAGGCAACCGGACTTATAATGCTTGAACACTCCCACTTAGCCATAGAATTCTATAATTTTAAATTTCCGCGAAGCCCCTAGTGTTTGGAAGGCCGAATTCGGGGCGCTATCCACGCCTGGCGCCGGACAAAGCCGGCTCCTCGCTCTAAGCAGCATAAGTCTTTAGGGACTCGAAAAGACCTCTCGAACAGCGAGCAGCTCTCACCTTATCATGATGGTCAGTTTTAGCTTTCTCCACTGAGGTGCTCGACCTAGCTCAACTGGGGCACAATCGCAGTGGTTCTCCCAGCGTTACCTTAGCCGATATAACGGAACGTAAGGTACCAAAACATGGGAGCCGGGCAAACCCAACTATTGACCCAAGACATGATTCGGAGCGGATGCATATAATGCTATAAGTTCGGGGTGCCGCATTTGTGAAAGTGTTCGGACTTATCACACCATAATTTGGGGAACTTAAGCCCCTAGTGTATTTGGCCGTACCAAAGCGTACGGGTGCAACATGTCATAAGTGAACATATATAAAAAGGAATGCAATGATAAGCAAAAAGCGATGCATTGTTTATTCAAAAAATACTGCAATGAAGGCAGAATGATACAAATAGTGTGATAAGCAAGTTGTGGGACTATTTAACATGTCCCCCTCTAGGGGTAGGCTGCGGAATAGTATGTAAAACAGGTATAATGCTCATAATGGAGACCACCTGGATACTCGTTGTAGCTTTTCTGCTCCCCTGGCTGTTGCATCGTGAGTTCGGCAGATCTACTGCCGGACAGGGCTTCTGGAAAACGGAGTCCTGAGAATAAGAAGAAGAAAAAAAAGAATGAAAAATTTGGGAGCCCCTGGTGTGGTTGATCCGCACTCTGGGCATGCCGTGGTCGTGCCCATCCCCCTATGCCTATGGTATCTCCAGAGCGTAGTGATGTACGTGTGGTACTGGTCTCGCGATTTCGCGAGGGCTGGGGTTGGGGCTGCATTGCTACCCGTCCTCGGGGCGTGCTAGGTGGTCTTGTTGTAGGTTACTCCGGGCGCGCTTGACGGTGTCCGGTCGCTTAACAGCCAGACTCGAGAATTGCCTTAAGAGGCTACTTTGTACTTCCGCCGCGAGAGCCGCTGTATGCTCCTCCGTTCGAAGAGAGCGTTCAGTGTTTCCGTTGACCGTGATGACTCCTCGAGGGCCTGGCATCTTGAGCTTGAGGTATGCGTAGTGCGGCACCGCATTGAACTTTGCAAATGCGGTTCGTCCGAGCAGTGCATGATAGCCGCTGCGGAACGGCACTATGTCGAGGATTAACTCCTTGCTTCGGAAGTTATCCGGGGATCCGAAGACCACTTCAAGTGTAACTGAGCCTGTACAATTGGCCTCTACACCTGGTATGACACCTTTGAAGATCGTCTTTGTGGGTTTAATCCTTGAGGGGTCTATGCCCATCTTGCGCACTGTACCCTGATAAAGCAGGTTTAGGCTGCTGCCGCCGTCCATCAGGACTCTAGTGAGGTGAAATCCGTCGACGATTGGGTCTAAAACCAATGCGGCGAATCCGCCATGGCGGATACTGGTGGGGTGGTCTCTCCTATCAAAAGTGATCGGGCAGGAGACCATGGATTGAACTTTGGGGCGACTGGCTCCATCGCGTATACATCCCTGAGCGCACGCTTCCGCTCCCTCTTAGGTTTGTGGGTTGCGTATATCATGTTCACCGTCCGCACTTGTGGGGGGAAACCCTTCTGTCCTCTATTGTTCGGCGGCCGTGTCTCCTCCTCGTCATCGCTATGCAGCCCCTTGTCGTTGCCTTCGGCGATTAACTTGCCTGCCTGCTTGAACACCCAACAATCTCTGTTGGTGTGATTAGCTGGCTTTTCGGGGGTGTCGTGTATCTGGCACGAGCGATCGAGTATCCGGTCCAAATTGGACGGCCCCGGAGTAGTTCTTGAATGGCTTTTTCCGTTGACCGGGTTTAGAGCCTCTGAATCCAGCGTTGACTGCCGTATCTTCAGCATTATCGCCATTAATGCGGCTTTTGTGCTTATTGCAACGCGACCTGCCGTTGTTGTCTTTGGTATCCGAACTACCCGAGTTTTTAGTTAGGTTGTTACTGCGGGCTAGCCAGCTATCTTCTCCCGCACAGAAGCGGGTCATGAGTGATGTGAGGGCTGCCATTGATTTCGGCTTTTGCTGTCCTAGGTGCCGGGCAAGCCATTCATCGCGGATGTTATGTTTGAAGGCCGAAAGGGCCTCTGCATCCGGACAGTCGACGATTTGATTTTTCTTGGTTAAGAACCGTGTCCAGAATTGTCTGGCCGATTCGTCTGGCTGCTGAATTATGTGGCTTAGGTCATCGGCGTCTGGTGGTCGCACGTTTGTGCCCTGGAAGTTATCAAGGAATGCGGCTTCCAGGTCCTCCCAACACCCAATTGATTCTGCTGGCAAGCTGTTGAGCCAATGCCGAGATGGTCCTTTAAGCTTGAGTGGGAGGTATTTGATGGCGTGAAGATCATCACCGCGGGCCATGTGGATATGAAGGAGATAGTCTTTGATCCAAACTGCAGGATCTGTTGTGCCGTCGTAGGATTCAATGTTTACGGGTTTGAAACCTTCGGGGATTTGATGATCCATTACTTCATCTGTGAAGCATAGTGGGTGTGCGGCGCCTCTGTATTGGGCTATATCACGAAGCAGCTCAAACGAGCTTTGTCTACTGTGTTCGGCCCGGCCGGAATTGCTGTATCCGGTGTGACGGTTGTCGTCGCGTATCGTGGGGCGCCCACGCGATCCGTATATCGATCTTATTTGTCTTGCCTTATCCTCCAATATGTCTTGCAAGTCCGGCGCATTCCCCCGTGGCTTTGTACTTTTCGAGCAACGCCGGGGTGCGGCTTTAGTGGAGGGCCTAGAGGTCTCTCTATCGCGGCCACGAGGTGTTCGGTCGGCCGTATTGTGCGCCGGTGATGTAGGTTTATGTGCTTCCTCCTCTAATCGGGGTAGCAACTTGTGTTTGGGGTAGCTTTTGGAGGGGCGTTCGAGTTCATACTCTTCGGCCGCGAGGACTTCAGTCCATTAGTCGGCTAGCAAGTCTTGATCAGCTCTAAGCTGCTGCTCCTTTTTCTTGAGGCTGCTTGCCATGGCCATAAGCCTGCGTTTGAAATGCTCTTGTTCGACGGGATCCTCAGGCACGACAAATTCGTCGTCGTCGAGGCTTGCCTCGTCTCCGAAGGGAGGCATATAAGTATTGTCCTCTACCTCTGTGTCTGCCATTCTCTCATGAGGGCGGGTTTCTCCATCCTCCTGTGCTGAATCTTGCTGGAGGGGGTTGTCTTCGGCACTGTTCGGGGTGTTATTATCTTCGGTGCCGGAATCTCCATTCTTGCCGTGGCAGGATTTGGAGCGGCGCCGCTGACGCCGGCGCTTAGGCTGTTTTTTGGAGGGGTCGTCCTCCGCTGCCATTCCCATCCTTTGGGATGTCCACCATGTATATGTCATATGACGAGGTGGCCTTCTAATGCCCTGTAGGCGCTGGGTCTTGGTCGTCTCCTGCATCGTCGTCCATACCGTCGATGTCTTCGGAGTCGAAGTCTTGCATGTCGGTTAAGTCATCGACAGTGGCTACAAAGTGGGTGGTGGGTGGGCTTTGAATTTCTTCGTCGTCCGCGTCCCAACCGTCCTGACCATAATCCGGCCAGGGCTCTCCTGATAAAGAGAGACACTTTAGCGAATTCAGGATGTCGCCAAAAGGCGAGCGCTGAAAGATGTCCGCGGCGGTGAACTCCATGATCGGCGCCCAATCGGATTCGATTGGGAGGGGCGCGGAAGGTTTGGGGTCCGGAGAGGAGTCCGGCACCTTGGAGTCACGGGCTTCACACGGGAGAGGGTCCGTATTTGGATCTATTGCCGTAGAGGTAGCAGCCCTCGAGGCGGTATCCAGCCACCCATCCTCGATCGGCGCGGTCGGCTCCGAGCTAAGGGTCGGAGGGGACTCTTGTGCGGCCTCCTGGGCACTGTTCGGCGGCAGAGCTAGATCATGCCCATCGCGATAGTGCGGCGCGCTTGGCTGTGGCTCGAATCCGTCGAAGATCAAATCTCCGCGGATGTGAGCCGTATAGTTCAAACTCCCAAATCTGACCTGATGACCAGGGGCATAGCTTTCGATCTGCTCCAGATGGCCAAGTGAATTGGCCCGTAGTGCAAAGCCGCCGAATACGAAGATCTGTCCGGGGAGAAAAGTCTCACCCTGGACCGCGTTGTCGTTGATGATCGAAGGAGCCATTGGACCTATAGGTGACGAAACAGAGGAACTCTCAATGAAAGCACCAATGTCGGTGTCAGAACCGGCGGATCTCGGGTAGGGGGTCCCGAACTGTGCGTCTAGGCGAATGGTAACAGGAGACAAGGGACATGATGTTTTTACCCAGGTTTGGGCCCTCTCGGTGGAGGTAAAACCCTACTCCTGCTTGATTAATATTGATGATATGGGTAGTACAAGAGTAGATCTACCACGAGATCAAGGAGGCTAAACCCTAGAAGCTAGCCTATGGTATGATTGTTGTTCGTCCTACGGACTAAAACCCTCCGGTTTATATAGACACCAGAGAAGGCTAGGGTTACACAGAGTCGGTTACAATGGTAGGAGATCTACATATCCGTATCGCCGAGCTTGCCTTCCACGCCAAGGAAAGTCCCATCCGGACACGGGACGAAGTCTTCAATCTTGTATCTTCATAGTCCTGGAGTCCGGCCAAAGATGATAGTTCGGCTATCCGGACACCCCCTAGTCCATGACTCCAACAATGTCCCCAAAGGTAAAGATGTGCAATGAATTTAAAGAATTTCTTTCCCTTAGATGTCTGTCTTGCTCCCCCTGAATCTAGCATGGGATACTGTCCAGACGATGATGGATGCCATCACACCGAGAGGGCCCTAAGAATATCTCTCCATTGTTGGAGGAGCAAATCCCACTCTCAAGCAATCCAGTCATTTGTCAAACTTTCTGGTGAGCCTGAAAGTTGTTGTTATGATCACCTTGTTATAGATGACGTTTGAGCAACCCCAAAGCCCGCCGTCTGGTAGGAAGTGACCGAGACACTCTCATGGTTTGAGGAACTAAAACACATGCTAACACTGTGTGTTATAATAGATGATTTCAGATGATATAATCACAAAGTATAGCATACAAGTATTGGGTCGATTCAATATGATCGTTCTTCTAACGTCATACCCTCAATGTTGTTTTAGGACTATCGTTACACTTAACAATATCCTAAGATCCGGAAACAACAACACTTGAGCCAGTCTTAGAGGCAAGACTGGGAACCTATTGTTTGTCGTCTATCATTTCACACGTGCATATGAGTTTTCCACTGAATCGCATATTCGAGGATAATAGCAGTTATAGGATGAAATATAAACTCTTAACTATGAATAGGGAAATATAATAATACAAATACTATTGCCTCAAGGGCATATTTCCAACAATCTCTCACTTGCACTAGAGTCAATAATCTAGTTAGCACTTTTAACTTTTACACCAATGGCAATCCGGTGTAAGTCCATGCTTTGCTTGTGGTATAGACTTCGTCCTATCGAATCTAACAACTTCGGATCCGTGTGTATCATTTGCATTTCTATGCATCCGTCATGCTTTCACATGAATTCATAATTTATTTGAAACAAGTTTAGTATATATTGAATCACTGGCATGAACTTAGATTCCTTAGACTGAGGCATAAAACTGAAGGAAATATGCCCTAGAGGCAATAATGAAGTTGTTATTTATATTTCCTTATATCATGATAAATGTTTATTATTCATGCTAGAATTGTATTAACCGAAAACTTAGTACATGTGTGAATACATAGACAAACAGAGTGTCACTAGTATGCCTCTACTCGACTAGCTTGTTAATCAAAGATGGTTAAGTTTCCTAGCCATAGACATGAGTTGTCATTTGATGAACGTGATCACATCATTAGAGAATGATGTGATTGACCTGACCCATTATGTTAGCTTAGCACTTGATCGTTTAGTATGTTGCTATTGGTTTCTTCATGACTCATACATGTTCATATGACTATGAGATTATGCAACTCCCGAATACCGAAGGAACACTTTGTGTGCTACCAAACGTCACAACATAACTGGGTGATTATAAAGGTGCTCTATAGGTGTCTCCGATGGTACTTGTTGAGTTGGCATAGATCGAGATTAGGATTTGTCACTCCGATTGTCGGAGAGGTATCTCTGGGCCCTCTCAGTAAAGCACATAACTATAAGCCTTGCAAGCAATGTGACTAATGAGTTAGTTGCAGGATGATGCATTACGGAATGAGTAAAGAGACTTGCCGGTAATGAGATTGATCTAGGTATTGAGATACCGACGATCGAATCTCGGGAAAGTAACATACCGACGACAAAGGGAACAACGTATGTTGTTATGCGGTTTGACCGATAAAGATCTTCGTAGAATATGTGGGAGCCAATATGCGCATCCAGGTTCCGCTATTGGTTATTGACCGGAGATGAGTCTCGGTCATGTCTACATAGTTCCCGAACCCGTAAGGTCCGCACGCTTAATGTTCAATGACGATTTGTATTATGAGTTATGTGATTTGATGTACCGAAGGTAGTTCGGAGTCCCGGATGAGATCATGGACATGACGAGGAGTCTCGAAATGTTCGAGATGTAAAGATCGATATATTGTCAGGCTATATCCGGACATCTGAAAGGTTTTGAGTGGTTCGGGTATTTATCGGAGTACTAGAGAGTTACGGGAATTCGTCGGGGAGTATATGGGCCTTATTGGGCTTTAAGGGAGAGAGAAAGGGCAGGCCGCGCGCCCCCAAAGGCCTAGTCCGAATTGGACTAGGGGGAGGGGCTGCGCCCCTCCTTCCTTCTCTTCTCTCTTCCCTTTCCTTCTCTCCTACTCCTACTACTTGGAATGGGGGGAATCGTAGGACTCCCCAGGGCGCGCCATAGTAGAGGGACGACCCTCCCCCTCCTCCACTCCTTTATATACGGGGGAGGGGGACACCCCTTAGACACACAAGTTGATCATTGATCTTTAGCCGTGTGCGGTGCCGCCCTCCACCATAATCCACCTCGGTCATATCGTAACGGTGCTTAGGCGAAGCCCTGCGTCGGTAGCTTCATCAACACCATCATCACGCCATCGTGCTGACGGAGCTCTCCCTCGAAGCTCTACTAGATCGTGAGTTTGTGGGACGTCACCGAGCTGAATGTGTGGAGACCGCGGAGGTGCCGTACGTTCGGTACTTGGATCGGTCGATCGTGAAGACGTACGACTACATCAACCGTGTTGTCATAACGCTTCCGCTTACGGTCTACGAGGGTACTTGGACAACACTCTCCCCCTCGTTGCTATGCATCACCATGATCTTGCGTGTGCGTAGGAATTTTTTTGAAATTACTATGTTCCCCAACAGTCGTATCAGAGCCTGGTTTGTACGTAGATGTTATATGCACGAGTAGAACACCAGTGAGTTGTGGGTGATACTAGTCATACTGCTTACCAGCATGTCATACTTTGGTTCAGCGGTATTGTTGGATGAAGCGGCCCGGACCGACATTATGCGTACGCTTACGCGAGACTGGTTCTACCGACGTGCTTTGCACATAGGTGGCTGGCGGGTGTCAGTTTCTCCAACTTTAGTTGAATCATGTGTGGCTACGCCTGGTCCTTGTTGAAGGTTAAAATAGCACTAACTTGACAAAATATCGTTGTGGTTTTGATGCGTATGTAAGAACGGTTCTTGCTCAGCCCGTAGCAGCCATGTAAAACTTGCAACAACAAAGTAGAGGACGTCTAACTTGTTTTTGCAGGACATGTTGTGATGTGATATGGTCAAGACATGATGCTAAATTTTATTGTATGAGATGATCATGTTTTGTAACAGAGTTATCGGCAACTGGCAGGAGCCATATGGTTGTCATTTTATTGTATGCAATGCAATCGCCCTGTAATTGCTTTACTTTATCACTAAGCAGTAGCGATAGTCGTAGAAGCAATAATTGGTGAGACGACAATGATGCTACGATGGAGATCAAGGTGTCGCGACGGTGACGATGGTGATCATGACAGTGCTTTGGAGATGGAGATCAAAGGCATAAGATGATGATGGCCATATCTTGTCACTTATATTGATTGCATGTGATGTTTATCCTTTATGCATCTTATTCTGCTTTGATTGACGGTAGAATTATAAGATGATCTCTCACTAAATAGCAAGGTATAAGTGTTCTCCCTGAGTATGCACCGTTGCCAAAGTTCGTCGTGCCGAGACACCACGTGATGATCGGGTGTGATAAGATCAACGTTCGACTACAATGGGTGCAAGCTAGTTTTGCAGACGCAGAAATACTCGGGTTAAACTTGACAAGCCTAGCATATGTAGATATGGCCTCGAAACACTGAAACCGAAAGGTCGTGTGTGAATCATATAGTAGATATGATTAACATAGTGATGTTCACCATTGAAAACTACTCCATCTCACGTGATGATCGGTTTTGGTTTGGTTGATTTGGATCACGTGATCACTTAGATCAGTAGAGGGATGTCTATCTAAGTGGGAGTTCTTAAGTAATATGATTAATTGACTTTAATTTATCATGAACTTAGTCCTAATAGTATTTTTCAAATAATGTTGCAGATCAATAGCCCGCATTGTTGCTTCCCTATGTTTTATATGTGTTCCTAGAGAAAACTAAGTTGAAAGATGATAGTAGCAATGATGTAGACTGGGTCCATGATATGAGGTTTATCCTCATTGCTGCACAGAAGAATTATGTCCTTGATGCACCGCTAGGTGACAGACCTATTGTAGGAGCAGATGCAGACGTTATGAACGTTTGGCTAGCTCAATATGATGGCTACTTGATAGTTTAGTGCACCATGCTTAAACGGCTTAGAATCGGGACTTCAAAGACGTTTTGAATGTCATGGACCATATGAGATGTTCCAGGAGTTGAAGTTAATATTTCAAGCAAATACCCGAGTTGAGAGATATGAAGTTTCCAACTATTTCTATAGCTAAAATATGGAGGAGAATAGCTCAAGCAGTGAGCATGTGCTCAAATTGTCTGGGTACTACAATCGCTTGAATCAAGTGGGAGTTAATCTTCCAGATAAGATAGTGATTGACAGAGTTCTCTAGTCACCATCACAAAGTTAGTAGAACTTCGTGATGAACTATAGTATGCAAGGGATGACGAAAACGATTCCCGGGTTTTTCATGATGATGAAATCGATGAAGGTAGAAATCAAGAAAGAGCATCAAGTGTTGATGATTAACAAGACCACTAGTTTCAAGAAAATGGCAAAGGGAAAGAAAGGGAACTTCATGTAGAATGGCAAGCAAGTTGTCACTTCCATGAAGAAGCCCAAAGCTAGACTAAAGCCTAAAACTGAGTGCTTCTACTGCAAAGGAAATGGTCACTGGAAGAGGAAATGCCCTGAATATTTGGTGGATAAGAAGGATGGCAAAGTGAACAAGGGTATATTTGATATACATGTTATTGATGTGTACCTTACTAGTGTTTATAGTAGCCCCTGGGTATTTGATACTTGTTCGGTTGCTAAAAATTAGTAACTCGAAACAGGAGTTACAGAATAAACAGAGACTAGTTGAGGGTGAAGTGATGATGTGTGTTGGAAGTGGTTCCAAGATTGATATGATCATCATCGCACACTCCCTATACTTTCGGGATTAGTGTTAAACCTAAATAAATGTTATTTGGCGTTTGCGTTGAGCATGAATATGATTTGATCATGTTTATTGCAATACGGTTATTCATTTAAAGTCAGAGAATAATTGTTGTTCTGTTTACATGAATAAAACCTTCGATGGTCATACACCCAATGAAAATAGTTTGTTGGAACTCGATCGTAGTGATACACATATTCATAATATTGATGCCAAAAGATGCAAAGTTGATAATGATAGTGCAACTTATTTGTGGCACTGCCGTTTGGGTCATATCGGTGTAAAGCGCATGAAGAAACTCCATAAAGATGGATTTTTGGAATCACTTGGTTATGAATCATTTGATGCTTGCGAACCGTGCCTTTTGGGCAAGATGACTAAAACTCCGTTCTCCGGAACAATGGAACGAGCTACTGACTTGTTGGAAATAATACATACCGATGTATGCGGTCCAATGAGTGTTGATGCTCGTGGCGGGTATCATTATTTTCTGACCTTCACAGATGACTTGAGAAGATATGAGTATATCTACTTAATGAAGCACAAGTCTGAAACATTTGAAAAGTTCAAAGAATTTCAGAGTGAAGTGGAGAATCATCGTAACAAGAAAATAAAGTTTCTACAATCTGATCGTAGAGGAGAATATTTGATTTATGAGTTTGGCCTTCATGTAAAAACAATGTGGAATAGTTTCACAGCTCACGCCACATGGAACACCACAGCGTAATGGTGTGTCCGAACATTGTAACCGCACTTTATTGGATATGGTGCGATCTATGATGTATCTTACCAATTTACCACTATCGTTTTGGGGTTATGCATTAGAGACAGCTGCATTCACTTTAAATAGGGCACCATCAAAATCCGTTGAGACGACGCCTTATGAACTGTGGTTTGGCAAGAAACCAAAGTTGTCGTTTCTTAAAGTTTGGGGCTGTGATGCTTATGTGAAAATTTTTCAACCTGATAAGCTCGAACCCAAATCAGAGAAGTGCGTCTTCATAGAATACCCAAAGGAAACTATTGGGTACACCTTCTATCACAGATCCGAAGGCAAGATATTCGTTGCTAAGATGGATCCTTTCTGGAGAAGGAGTTTCTCTCGAAAGAAGTGAGTGGGAGGAAAGTAGAGCTTGATAAGGTAATTGTACCTTCTCCCGAATTGGAAAGTAGTTCATCACAGAAATCAGTTCTAGTGACTCCTACAACAATTAGTGAGGAAGCTAATGATGATGATAAATGAAACTTCAAATTAAGTTACTACAGAACCTCGTAGGTCTTCCAAAATACAGTCTGCACCAGAATGGTACGGTAATCCTGTTCTCGAAGTCATGTTACTAGACCATGATGAACCTACGAACTATGAGGAAGCGATGATGAGCCCAGATTCCGCGAAATGGCTTGAAGGCCATGAAATCTGAGATGGGATCCATGTATGAGAACAAAGTGTGGACTTTGGTGGACTTGACTGATGATCGGCAAGCCATAGGAAATAAATGTATCTTCAAGAGGAAGATAGACGCTGATAGTAGTGTTACTATCTACAAAGCTCGACTTGTCACAAAAAGTTTTTCGACAAGTTCAAGGTGTTGAATACGATGAGATTTTCTCACTCCTATCAATGCTTAAGTCTGTCCGAATCATGTTAGCAATTGCTACATTTTATGAAATGTGGCAAATGGATGTCAAAACTGCATTCCTTAATGGATTTATTAAAGAAGAGTTGTATATGATGCAACCAGAAGGTTTTGTCAATCCTAAAGGTGCTAACAAAGTGTGCAAGCTCCAGTGATCCATCTATGGACTGGCGCAAGCATCTCGGAGTTGGAATATACGCTTTGATGATCAAAGCATATAGTTTTATACAGACTTGCGGTGAAGCCTGTATTTACAGGAAAGTGAGTGGGAGCACTACAGCCTTTCTGATAAGTATATATGTGAATGACATTTTGTTGATCAGAAATAATTTAGAATTTTCTAGAAAGCATAAAGGAGTGTTTGAAAGGATTTTTTTCAAAGAAAGACCTCGGTGAAGCTGCTTAGACATTAAGCATCAAGATGTATAGAGATAGATCAAGACGCTTGATTAGATTTTTCAATGAGTACATACCTTGATAAGATTTTGAAGTAGTTCGAAATGGAACAGTCAAAGAAGGAGTTCTTGCCTGTGTTGCAAGGTGTGAAGTTGTAAGACTCAAAACCCGACCATGGCAGAAAATAGAAAGAGAATGAAAATTCATTCCCTATGCCTCAGTCATAGGTTCTATAAAGTATGCTATGCTGTGTACCAGACTTATTGTATACCTTGCTCTGAGTTTGGCAAGGGAGTACAATTTTTATCTAGGAGTAGATCACTGGACAGTGGTCAAGAATATCCTTAGTGAGGACTAACGAAATGTTTCTCGATTATGGAGGTGATAAAAGAGTTTGTCGTAAAGAGTTACATCAGTGCAAGCTTTTAAACTGATCCAGATGACTCTAAGTCTCAATCTGGATGCATATTGAAAGTGGGAGCAATTAGCTAGAGTAGCTCTTTGCAGAGCATTGTAGACATAGAATATCTGCAAAATACATATGGCTCTGAATGTGACAGACCCGTTGACTAAACTTCTCTCGCGAGCAAAACATGGTCATACCTTAGTACTCTTTGGGTGTTAATCACATAGCGATGTGAACTAGATTATTGACTCTAGTAAACCCTTCGGGTGTTGGTCATATGACGATGTGAACTATGGGTGTTAATCACATACAGATGTGAATATTGGTGTTAAATCACATGGTGATGTGAACTAGATTATTGACTCTAGTGCAAGTGGGAGACTGAAGGAAATATGCCCTAGAGGCAATAATAAAGTTGTTGTTTATATTTCCTTATATCATGATAAATGTTTATTGTTCATGCTAGAATTGTATTAACCGGAAACTTAGTACATGTGTGAATACATAGACAAACAGAGTGTCACTAGTATGCCTCTACTAGACTAGCTCGTTAATCAAAGATGGTTAAGTTTCCTAGCCATAGACATGAGTTGTAATTTGATGAATGGGATCACATCATTAGATAATGATGTGATTGACCTGACCCATTCCGTTAGCTTAGCACTTGATCATTTAGTATGTTGCTATTGCTTTCTTCATGACTTATACATGTTCCTGTGACTATGAGATTATGCAACTCCCGAATACCGGAGGAACACTTTGTATGCTACCAAACATCACAACATAACTGGGTGATTATAAAGGTGCTCTATAGGTGTCTCCGATGGTACTTGTTGAGTTGGCATAGATCGAGATTAGGATTTGTCACTCTGATTGTCGGAGAGGTATCTCTGGGTCCTCTCGGTAATGCACATCACTATAAGCCTTGCAAGCAATGTGACTTATGAGTTAGTTGCGGGATGATGCATTACGAAACGAGTAAAGAGACTTGCCGGTAACGAGATTGAACTAGGTATTGAGATACCAACGATTGAATCTCGGGCAAGTAACATACCGATGACAAAGGGAACAACGTATGTTGTTATGCGGTTTGACCGATAAAGATCTTCATAGAATATGTGGGAGCCAATATGAGCATCCAGGTTATGCTATGGGTTATTCACTGGAGATGAGTCTCGGTCATGTCTACATAGTTCTCGAACCCGTAGGATCCGCATGCTTAACGTTCGATGACGATTTGTATTATGAGTTATGTGATTTGATGTACCGAAGGTAGTCCAGTGACCCGGATGAGATCAGGGACATGACGAGGAGTCTCTAAATGTTCGAGACGTAAAGATCAATATATTGGAAGGCTATATCCGGACATCGGAAAGGTTCTGAGTGGTTCGGGTATTTATCGGAGTACCGGAGAGTTACGGGAATTCACCGGGGAGTATATGGGCCTTATTGGGCTTTAAGGGAGAGAGAAAGGGAAGGCCGCTCCCCCCAAAGGCCTAGTTCGAATTGGACTAGGGGGAGGGGAGGCGCCCCCTCCTTCCTTCTCTTCTCTCTTCCCTTTCCTTCTCTCCTACTCCTACTACTTGGAAGGGGGGGGGGAATCCTACTCCCGGTGGGAGTAGGACTCCCCAGGGCACGCCATAGTAGAGGGCCGACCCTCCCACTCCTACACTCCTTTATATACTGGGGAGGGGGGCACCCCATAGACACACAAGTTGATCATTGATCTTTAGCGGTGTAGGGTGCCCCCCTCCACCATAATCCACCTCGGTCATATCTTAGTGGTGCTTAGGCGAAGCCCTGCATCGGTAGCTTCATGAACACCATCATCACGTCATCGTGCTGACGGAGCTCTCCCTTGAAGCTCTACTGGATTGTGAGTTCGTGGGACATCACCGAGCTGAACGTGTGCAGATCGCGGAGGTGTCGTACGTTCGGTACTTGGATCGGTCGACCGTGAAGACGTACGACTACATCAACCGCGTTGTCATAACGCTTCCGCTTACGGTCTACGAGGGTACATGGACGACACTCTCCCCTCTCGTTGCTATGCATCACCATGATCTTGCTTGTGCGTAGGAATTTTTTTGAAATTACTACGTTCCCCAACAAAAACCACTATATGAGAACAATGTTCTATTTGCACAAATAATCTTGAAACCATACTAAGTTCATAAATGAACCTTTGATTCTTCACCCTCTATCGTTGCTTTTAAAGTGACAATATCCTCAGACTTCTCTTATATAATTGACCACAATAACTTTCTTAGACTAATTCCAACTTACTGTGCCTCCATAAATCATTTAATTGAAATCTAAATTCGCTTGGAGCACCAGTTGAAGATTTTGGTCGACATACTACTTACATCAAGCATGTGTTGATGTAACTCTTTACAACAATCTCTTCATTCTCTCCATATTTTCACTGTTTTCCTATGATAAAAAATTTACCATACTGGTAGCTTTACTCACAACTTACTTGGAGTACTTGAACATATCTAGTTATTACATACCATGGAATTAACACAAGTTTGATTGAAATCATGTATTTCACTCATCAGTATTTCAAGATACCGATTCTTGTTAAGAACTATTTCCATGTGACTTTGACAAGAAAACTCTTTTTGACATTTTTAATACTAAACTTCTTTAGTACTTTTGTCAATATGTATTTTGGCTAAGCTTGATTAGACACTACCATCTCCATTGATTGTTATGTCTAATACAAGGACTATATTGCCTAAGTACTTTACTCAAAAACTATTTTCAATAAAGTATTAATCCATGTCAAGAAATTTATATAATTTCCAATAAACAATGTGTCATGCACACATAGTGTTTAGAAATATTATCATGCTCCCACTTACTTATAACTACAAGCATCTTTGTTTCTATCGATGAAATCATATTATTTGATCAATTCATCAAAACAAAGATTCCAACTCTACTATGCTTACTTCAGATCATTGTAGGATCTCTTGAAGTTTGCACACTTACTATCATCCTCTGGATCGAGAAAATTAGCTTTTACTGTATAAAATATACATCCTTGGTTCTATTTCCATCTCATGGGAATCATTTCGACATCCATCTGTTACATCTCATAACTGAAATATTTAGTAATTGCTAGTTTAATCCGATCTGACTTTAAGCATTATTATGATGAGACAATCTCATCATAATCAACTCCTTGATCTTGTCATAAACTATTTGCAACAAGTCAAGCATTATAAAACATTTTTATCTTTGTCAATTTATAGATCCATCACTACGACTTTAAGTCTTTTAGAGGGTCTATCAAGTTCTAAACTTGAATTATGTGTATGCATACTAGCTTGAATTATTTTGGCGTATAGCCAATTCCAGAGTCAGGGCCCATCAATGCTTCTCTGTGTATTATAGGTTTATTGTTTGTTTCAATAATATTTCATCTACATACCCTCAAGGTCTATACGAATTTACCAACCTATATAGTTCAATTGCATGTTCGACCGAAGTCCCTATATCTTATGTAGAGGCTTCTATATCAGTCGCGGTAAGAAACTTTAGAACCACTTCTAGCATTTCTTTTCTTTGACTTGATCACGGAGATTCTACAATCTCGTCAAATAGCACTGTCCTCCCACTCACTCTTTTGCAAAAAACATTTTCTTCAAAATTTACGCACTCTCTAGAAAAACACTTTGCCTTAGCATAGTGATAGAGGAATACCCAACTATTTGGGACAACCTATAGAGTAGCAGTTCTTTCAACCAATTTGACGGCACACTTTTCAGTGTAAAAGCCATAGTCTCTAAAGCATCACCTTAAAAGTATGGCAAAATAATTAATGTCATCTTTGATCTCACCATGTCGTACATACCTTGATTGCATCTACTTAAAACACTCTACTCTTAGTAGTTTTTCTAGGAGGTACAAGCTATAAAATTCTTTTATAGCTCATGAGACATTTGCTAAATTTGTAACTCAAATATTCTTTTCTACAATCCAATTGTAGAAACACAATTTTCTTGCTACAATAATTTCTACTTCATTCTCAGAATATTTTTGAAACATTTCAAAAGATCCATATTTCTGTCTCAATTAGTAAATATAAATTTATACTTGAGTCATCCTTGAAGATAGATAAATCCACTGTTTGCATCAACACTTATTGGCTACATACATCAATATGCATATTTCCAGTTACTTTTGTTGCTCGCTCTTTATGGCCTGTGAATGATATTTTAGTTTATGTAACATTCCAAATTCTAAATTGTGGAATGTTGTATTAATTAAATAAATTTGATTGTCTGTTTGATTGATTGATGGAAAGTGAGTGAAATTTGAAACTTAAAAAAACAAATGAGACGGAATAAAAGGACTTTCCCAAATTTTTCCATTTGAATCCTTACTTAATTTCAAGTTGAATCTTGTCAAAAAAAATTCTCTGATAAAAAAACAATATGAGAGGAGGAATATGACACTCCAAAAATTAGAGACAATGTTTGCCAATTTATTTGAAACTCAAATTCTATTTCATTTGGAGTTATTTGAATTTGCAAATTTCAAAACCTGTGGAAATATTCCAAAAAAGAGGGAAGTAATATGACACTTCAAATGTTCGGAGGCATTTGAAATATTTTGGAACAGGGAAAACATTAAAGAAATGAAATTGGTTTGAAATTCAAATTCAAATCTAATTGGGAGTTATTTGGTTTTTATTCAAATTATTTTTCTCCAAAAATAAAATATATGGAAACTAGGGTAAAATGTTTCCCTACAGTAGAAACGTGGAGAAAAATGAATTTGAAAATACAACAGTAACACTGTTTGAATTTTGTGTTTTGTGTGAATTTTAATTAGGTTTGAAAAATTGTTCATGTTGTAGGATTTATTTTTCTGAATGTTTTGATATATTATATGCATATATAAGACTTTTATTTATTTCCCTTGAGTTTAGTTTTCTTGTGTGTGTTTATTAAAAAATAGAAAAAAGCTGAAGCCTAGCGGACCCCTACCTCTCTCCCCGGCCACCTGGCCTTTCGGCCAAACCAGCCATGCACAGGCCGAAGCCGCTACCACCCGGTCGCCCGCTACCTTCTCTCCCTCTCACTAACACTGACAGGTGGGCCCCGGCCCTCATCTTCTTCCTCTGCATGCAATGACGCGCCAGAGCGCGTTCGAGCGCCGCCGGAATCCCGATCTTCACGGGATTTCATCTCCTCGATCGGCCCCCTCCTCCAAGCAAACCCCCCTATATATATACCCCTTGCCCTCGAACGACTTTGCCCTAAAGCCCTAACCCCGACCCCTCTCGATGCCGGAATCATTCGCTGGAGTTCGAGACACCCGCCGCGCTATTGCCACTCCCTTGACCTCCACCGACCACCCCGTCATCATCCGAGCCCACCCCCGACCTCCCCACGTTCGCTTCCACCTCTACGGTCCCTCCGCCAAGCATCGGCGCCACCGAAAACTCCCTATAACCAACCACCGAACGCCCTCTCCGCCACCAACCTCGTAGCCGTCACTCCAGTCATCCCCGAGCTCTCCGTCGCCCACCCCTAGACTCGCGTACATATGCTGAGTCGTCTGGTGCCGTCGCCATCGCCGAAGGATCCCCAAAGCCGCCACACCATCGCCGCGTGAAGCTACCGACCTTGCCGGAGCTCGCCTCGCCGCGGTGAGCCATCCTCCTCCCTCCGATACAAAATATACGGCGTAGATTAGATCCTAAAGGATTTTTTTACTAAAATGGTACGGTTAATTGTCGATTTATTTTTGGTTTACCCTGGTTTAGATTGAACCGACCCACCTAGGTTTTCTCTGTTAGCCATCACCGCCGTTTTTCTTAACTCGCGGCCATCCGCAAGTAGCCTTTGTGCACGCACACTCATAGGCCAATCATAGACAACCACGTGTCATGTACCCGATCCGTAGGGCTTAGTTTAATTTTCTTTTCTGTTTTAGATTTTAGAATAGTTCTATTTTCTGATTGTTGATATCTTTTAGTTTATTGATCCAAATTGAGTGATTCTTTTTGCTGTAGTTTCAAATTTTTTTAAAGTTTCTGATGGCGCACTTTGATTTCAAATTTGAGTACTTTTAATTTTAATTTGATGAAATTTGTTCAAATCACTAATTTGATTGTATCTTGAGTTTTATAAAATATTTTTGATTATTTTTTGCTAATGTCTTGTTATTGTTTTATCTATCCATTAGCCTATAGTGATTTATTTTTAGTTTATTTTAAATTAGGGTTTTCGGCAAAACAGTGATCTTTTACATAGTTTAGTGTTATTTTCTTTTTCCTTTGTATTTAGATGTTTTTAATTGAAACTTTTTGTCACTTTTGACAAATCTAGCTTTGTTTCTGTTATTTAACAGTAGACAAATTTATTCTTATTTTAAAAATTTATTTTCTTTAGTTTTGTAAGAAAACTTGGTTAGGTCATAAATAGAGTTATATAGTTGCTTTTTAATTTTTTCTTTTTGCAAATAAAATTTTATGAAAAATACTTTCTGTTAACTTAGTCGTTTTTTATTTTATTTTTTGTTAATTTATTAGTTTAGTATTTTCTTTGTTGTTAAATTACTTAGGATAAAATTATTTTGTAGTTGAGTCAAAAAGTTTATTAGTAGGTTCTCTATAGTTTCTTGTGTATTTTTCCTTGGATTTTATTTGGTGTTCGACATTGATTTTCTTTATTACTTTTATTTGTTGAATGATAATCTGAGTGCTAGGATTTTGCTTGCTAGAATGTATGCTTATGTGAATGTCATGTTTGTAATTATAGATTTCATCGGAGATTTACAAATAGTGCTATTAAGTTTTGTGAGAGCAATATTATCTTCATCAAGTAATACCAGGAAAGTTCACTTTGACCATGTTATTCATACCTATGTTTTTATTGCATCTAGTGTTACCATTCATAATCCCTCCAGTAGTGATATTGACTTCTTGTAGTTGAGTAGAATGCATGAGGTAGGAACCCATCTCCTTGTTATCAAGCCCGGGACATTATATAGTTTTAATGCTACACCATAGTAGAGGGGTTTGATATGAGTGCTCAGGAGTGGTGTGAGGAGGACTCTACATCAATGGCGACAACTTCATGATGGCATCTGCAAGGACTGCATCTTCAAGGCCTCAAGACTTCAAGAATCGAGAAAATAATACAATATACCTCTGGGTGGAGAATGGTTAAGAACGATACATATGGTGTGTCCAATACTCAGTGATTCCAGAGAAGTGCCATGATATCATGTAGAAAGCTCCACCCAGGCTCAAAGAGACAGCAGAATACTTCATGCCCGAAATCTTACGTGTGCAACCATAAGTCACTATGGGCTCTGGCTTGGTTGACCTCAGCTGTGACTCTGGCTGGGACAGTGCCAGCAGATGTAGAACTACGGCAGGATTGGATGGGCACAAGATAATGGTCAGAGGAACTCTTCGGAAGACCATGTTTCGTTTGTCCCGTTCCCAAACACCCAACAGTGTGAGAACTTTCAAGGAGGGAACGAATCTTGCGGGTAAAGTGCACAACACTCTGCAGAGTTAAAACCTAATAGATTAGCCATGTCCACGATTACAGATAATTTGAGCCTCTGGACATGGATCTATCTCGAAACTCTCAACACCGGACTGATAACTTGATTGTGGTCAACTTATGATGATTTGGGCTAGGAGACATCAGTTGGCGGAACCATGTCATGGTAGAAAACTCCGTAGTACAAACTTATGATATTCCTTTGTTGTAGGAAAAGAAAATCCATCTTCATCGCCCTCTTGCATATGCGACGGTTCACTATTCTTGACTATGGTGAAGCCCAAGGAACTATTAGCAGATCGTCGACAGCCAGAGTCGAGCGTCAGAACCTTGTGAAAAGCGACACCATGCCATCAATGAACTGAACCAAAGCAACACGCGAGGGAAGCATAGGAAGAACATCACCCTCACATCCGCATGTGATCTAGATCGCAACCTGCATCTACTCATAGAACCTCTCATGATGCCACTGTTGGGAAACTTAGTAGAAAATAAAAAAATCACCCTAGGATCACCCGGGAACAATATAAAGATGCATAACGGGTTGTGATCAACGACCGTTACTGACTCCAGGGGTGCACGTAAGTAGATGAGTTGGTGTAGATCATACTGGGAGTCCCTCGAATATCGATGACGATCCCACGAACTGCCCTCAAACGATCCCTCAAACGGAAGACCGAAAGCGTACGATCTTCACGATCTGGCAACGCTTCGCCATCCAGAGCTAATCATCGCCGGAGAATTAGAGGGAGGAGATTAGAATGACACGGGGCTTCTAATTATGAAGGTTGGAGGTGGATATGGCTAGCTCTAATTAGTCAACTAGGACCAACAAGAACTAGAACTAGATCAACTAGAGGAGGCTCCAACACATGTGTTAACATAGGGTGGAAATCCTCTAGTATATATAGGTTAGAGGGGAGGGAGAGGGCAACCACCAAGGGGGAAGGAGTCCCCTTGTGTGCCAGACTTGGGGGGGGGGAGGGTCCTACTCCCTCCCCAAGGTGTATTCGCCCCCCCCCCCACTAGGAAGGGGGGGCGCCACTTCCATATAGGCCTACGTGTCCCATATTTCCTTCCACCTCTTGGCCTTTTTAGGCTCGTTGATATTTTAATTAAATATAAAATAATCTAAATATTTTCAGAACATTATATATATATAATTAATTAATTAACATCTCCGGAAACATTTCCACCTATATATAATTAATCTGTAATAGCTGGTATTACCCGATATTCATCAAAACCCTTCCGGTGACCCCGAGACGCTTCTGGGACCTCTTGGAATTATTCTGGATATTAAGGAAACAATTCCACAAATATATTCTCATCACTCCCGTCCCACTAACACTCACTAGATCATGATTAGCTTAAGCTTGTGACCCCGTAGGTTCGGTAAACCATAGACATGAATGAGACCCCTGCGTTCAATGACCGATAGCGGAACCGTGGACATACATACCGGTCCCTATGATTACACGAATGATGTTCGAGTGAACCTTTGGTTATCATGTGATGTTCCCTTTGCTTCGCGATACTTTACAAAACCCGGCGTGCATCAGTATCCTTCTGAGTCATCGCCATGCTCACTATACCATTGCTCCCGCTATCGGTTTTCTTCTTCTTTCTCGTTGACATGTTCCGGCATCCCCGTGACGTAGTCACCTGTGTTTGGCCAGATGATGCTGGATGCCATCACACCGAGAGGGCCCTAAGAATATATCTCCATCGTCGGAGGAGAAAATCCCACTCTCGAGCTATTCGGTCACTTGTCAAACTTTTCGGTGAGCCTGAAAGTTGTCGGTATGATCACCTTGTTATAGATGACATTTGAGCAACCCCAAAGCCCACTATCTGGTAGGAAGTGATTTAAACACTCTCATGGTATGAGGAAGTAAAACACATGCTAACACTCAGTGTGATAACAGATGATTTCAGACAATATAATCACAAAGTATAACAGACAAGTATTGGGTCGATTCAGTATGATCGTTCTTCTAACGTCATAACCTCAATGTTATTTTAGGACTATTGTTACACTTAACGATATCCTAATATCCAGAAAACGTGATCACCAACAACACTTGAGCCAGTCCTAGAGGCGAGACCGGGAACCTATTGTTTGCCGCTTATCATTTCACACGTGCATATGAGTTTTCCACTGAATCGCATATTCTAGGATCATAGTAGTTATAGCATGAAATATAAACTCTTAACTATGAATAGGGAAATATAAGAATACAAATATTATTGCCTCTAGGGCATATTTCCAAGAAAATCTCATCCAAACCATCACCGTCCAGCAAGCCTACGGTGAAATTACTCACTCCCGATGGTGAGCATCATGAAATTGGTTATGAAGAAGGGTTGGTGATGATGATGGTGACGAATCCCCCTCCCTGGATCCCCGAACGGACTCCAGATCTGGCCTCCCGATGAAGAACAGGAGGTGGCACTGGCTCCATATCGCAAAACATGACAAAACTTCTTCTCCTTTTTCTTGGGAAATAGGAATTTATAGGCTTGAGATTAGGGTCAGCTTAGCCTCGTGGGCCCCATAAGGTACCTAAGCGTGCCTTGGGGGGTGGTCACGCCCAGGTGCCTTGTGGGCAGCTGGTGGGCCCCCGCCGGTAGATCTTTGCTCTAGTATTTTTTATATTCCATAAAAAATCTCTAAAAAGTTTCGTCCAATTTCGAGAACTTCCATTTCTGCACAAAAACAACACCATGGTAGTTATGCTAAAAACAATGTCAATCCGGGTTTGTTTCATTCAAATCATGCAAATTAGTGTCCAAAACAAAAGCAAAAGTGTTTGGGAAAGTAGGTACAACGGACACGTATCAACTCCCCCAAGCTTAATTCATTGCTTGTCCTCAAGCAATTCAGTTGACAAACTGAAAGTGAGAAAGAAAAACTTTTACGAACTCTTTGGTTCTTGTATTCGTATATAAACTTAAATAGTACCCAAGTTTTCAGCAAAGATCATAAACTAACCATGCAAATGATAACTCATATCAATGGCATAATCGACTAGCGAGCAATAATAACATATCTCAAATGCCAACAGTTTGTCAAAACAATCATGATATAATATGATAACATGGTATCTCGCTGGACCTTTCTGAGACTGCAAAACTTAAATGTAGAGCACCTCCGAAGTTCAAGCAGCGACTAAACATTGTAATTTAGGGTAGAAGAGACTGAGTTAAGATGCACACAACATTAACTATACTCAATGCATAAGAATGACAATAATGCTCTCAGGATTGATGCTTTAATTGATAAGGTGATGACTCAACAATAAAAGTAAATAACATGAAAGTGAATAGATAGGCCCTTTGCAAAGGGAAACAGAGATTTGCAGAGGTGCCAGAGATTGAAGCATAAATCAGAGATAATATAATTTTGAGAGGCATGCCTTTCCTGTCAACGTCACGACCTAGAATTTTCAATATCTTCCATGCTAAACATATTAGCAGCGGTTCCCAAGCGGAAAGGTAAAGTTTACTCTCCCTCCACCATAGAAACACAAGCCATGGCTAGCCAAATCCACGGGTGCCCTCCATACCAACAACATTCCAGGGGAGTTTGTTTCATTTTTTTTTCATTTTGATCATAGGACTGGGCATCCTAAATACCAGCCCCACTAGTGCAATGACAAGTGAATAAACACTCATCGCGAGAATAACCTGATTAGCATGGAAGATACCGACCACCCCATGTCGCTCCATGAGTGGTACGGACACACAAAAAAGATGTTCATTCGAATGATTAGAGGTGGCACATGCAAATTTACTTGGAACGACAGAGTAATACCACATATAGGTAGATACAGTGGACTCATCTAGAATAACTTTGGTTTAGGGATTTGGATGCACAAGCAGTATTCCCACTTAGTACAGGTGAAGGCTAGCAAATAGATTGAGAAGAGACCAACTAGAGAGCGAAAACGGTCATGAACATGCATTGTGAACAATTAACATTGAACACTAGCATGAGTAGGATATAAACCACCCTGAACATAAATATCGTAGAGGCTATGTTGGTTTTGAATCAACTACATGTGTGAACATGTGCCAAGTCAACCACTTGAAACATTCAGAGGAGGATACCATATTAACGTACTACATCACAACCATTTTAATGCATGTTGACAGTCAAGATAAATCATTATCCACTCCTAGCTACTTAAGCATGGCATGAGCAACCAAAATCTCTAATTGTCATCATAAACATGTGTTCTCATAATATGTTGAATCATGAATATTGTGTTAAACATATATACAAAAACAAAAACAAAAACAAGTAGAGTTCATAGCAGCTTTTCCTTGCCGCAGTCACTCCATCAAATCATCGTCATTATTGCCTTTCACTTGCATGACCAAATGATATGAAAATAATAACAGTGCAAGAGTGTCGTGGACTAAGCTGGAATCTGCAAATATTTTATTCAAGGGAGAAGACAAAGTAATATGCGCTCTTCGTTAAATTCAACAATAATGCATATGAGAGCCACTCATCATTTTCATCATGGTCTTCTCCTTATGACGGCTCAATTCAAAGAAAAGAATTTCAAAGAAACACACTAAAATATTTTTGGATTTTTTAGTTTTTCTGAAGAAAGTAAAATAACAAAGGAGAAAAGCAAAAACGAGAAAAACTTTTACCGAACAAGTAAAAGAAGAAATGAGAAATCTTTTTGGGTTTTCAAAAAAATTCAAACACACAAGAAGAAAGCGGAAAATAAAAACTAACATGGATTATACAATTGAAAAGTATGAACACTGACAATGGTTAAGAGTAGAAAACTCCAAGCATACAAACATCACACACTGGCGACTTAACGTCCAAAGCTAGGCCGGGCTAGCGAAACACCGGATGTTATAAGGATCAAGGCAACATGACCTTTACCATATATCAGTATGGCACAAACAGAAATCGCAAAAAAGATGTGAAGCCAAAATAAACTAGAAAAAATAAGGCATTCAAAGGCCGCCAAGCCTCAATATCAAGTGCTATTCAAGGGCCACACAGCCACTGAGTTATTCCTTAATTCAAACCTGTAAGTCGGGCCTCACATGACCAATCGCCGTTTTAACTTTGACAAGTTCAGGGTCTTTATAAGATTGACTGTCAAGAGTACGGTGAGTCATTCCAGGATTGCCTGGTCGGAGGGCAAGCATACAAAGGCAGGATAACCCATATTTTTGGTGAATACAACTGGCGTCCAAGCCTATTACAACGGTCAACAAAGCTCTATTCATTTAACAAGGAGCCCCCAAGTAATATTTCGTTCCAGGCGTACAAGCCGGACCAATAGGGTAGTCATAGCTATGCTCAATGAGGAGGAAGCCCCCAAGTATTATGCAATCAAGGCGTACAAGCCAGATCAAAAGGGTAGTCATAGCTATGCTCAATGACCAGGAAGCCCCCAAGCGACCTTATGAAGTGACAATAAAGACTCAGATTCTCAGAAATGAAACGACAGAGGCCCTGAATCATCAGGGATGCTAGCTTTATTATACTAATCATAATATATACATTGGTAAAAGTATGTACATCACAAGAGCCAGTGGCTCAGGTGTAATAAGGCTGAAGATGAGCAATATTCCATGGCCGGTGGGTCTCCTCCTCCGATGTGCGTGAGTCCTTGTGGTCTCGAATATCGATAAGGTAATATGACTCGTTGTTCAGATTTTTACTGACCATAAAGGGCCCTTCCCAAGGCGGGGATAGCTTGTGCATATCAGTTTGATCCTGGATGAGCCAGAACACTAAATCTCCTTCTTGAAAGGTCCTGGTTTTAACCTGACAGCTGTGATAATGACGCAGATCTTGCTGGTAAATCAGCGAATGAGCCGTTGCAATGTCACACTCCTCATCTAAAGGTCAACAGCATCCTGACGTGCTTTTTCACTATTAGCTTCAACATAAGCCGCCACACGGGGCGAGTCGTGACGAATGTCACTAGGGAGAACCACCTCAGCTCCGTAAACCATGAAGAAAGGAGTGTAACTCGTAGATCTGTTGGGGGTAGTATTGATACTCCATAGCACTGAGGGCAACTCTTCCACCCAACAACCCGGCGTCCTCTGCAAAGGTACCATAAGCCGGGGTTTGATACCTCTCAAGATTTCTTGATTGGCTCTTTTAGCTTGACCATTAGACTGGGGGTGAGCCACAGATGACACATCAAGCCAGATATGCTCTTGTTGACAGAACTCTTTCATTGCACCCTTAGACAAGTTAGTACCATTATCAGTAATGATATTATGAGGGTATCCAAAACGAAAGATCACCTTTTCAATGAATTGAATTGTCGTCGCTGCATCACATTTGCTAACCGGCTCAGCTTCAATCCACTTTGTAAACTTGTCAACAGCTACCAGGAGATGAGTCTTTTTGTCCTTGGACCTTTTACAAGGCCCAAACATATCCATCCCCAGACTGAAAATGGCCAAGTAATTGGAATCATCCTCAATTCTTGAGTCAGCACATGAGCTCGTCTTGAAAATTTATGACAACCATCAAAGTTACTGACCAGATCTTCCGCATCAGCATGAGCCGTCAGCCAATAAAACCCATGAAGAAAAGACTTAGCAACAAGAGATACAGAGCCGGCATGATGGCCGCAATCTTCCTCATGAATCTCCCTTAAAATTTCACGGCCCTCCTCAGGAGAAATGCATCGTTGAAACACCCTTGTAACACTGCATCGGTGGAGCTCACCATTGACAATAGTCATTGACTTAGACCTCCGGGTTATTTCCCTGGCCAAAGTTTCATCATCGGGTAATTCGCCCTGGGTCATATAAGCCAAATATGGAACAGTCCAATCAGGAATAACATGGAGAGCCACCACCACCCGTGCCTCCGGGTCAGGAATTGCAAGATCTTCCTCTATAGGCAATTTAACTGATGGGTTATGCAAAACATCGAGGAAAACATCGGGGGGTATCGACTTATGCTAAGACCCTAGCCGGCTTAAAGCATCAGTAGCTTCATTTTTCCAGCGATCAACATGCTCCCCTTGATAACCTTTGAAATGACCAGCAATAGTATCAACCTCTCGGCGATAAGCCGCCATGAGTGGATCCTTTGAATCCCAAGTTCCTGACACTTGCTGAGCCACCAAGTCTGAGTCGCCAAAACACCTCACCCAGCTTAGACTCATCTCTTTCGCCATCCGAAGACCATGGAGTAAGGCTTCATACTCAGCAGCATTGTTAGTACAAGGGAACATCAACCTTAAAACATAACAAAATTTATCACCTCGCGGGGAAGTCAATATAACTCCAGCCCCCGAGCCTTCCAATTGCCTGGATCCATCAAAGTGAATAGTCCAATATGTGCTATCCGGCTTATCCTTAGGCATCTGCAATTCCGTCCAGTCATTGATGAAATGCACAAGTGCTTGAGATTTTATAGCCATCCGAGGCATATACTTCAAACCATGGGGTCCAAGCTCAATGGCTCACTTGGCTACCCGACCTGTGGCTTCTCTGTTTTAAATAATATCTCCCAAGGGACCAGAACTAACCACAGTGATGGGATGACCAAGGAAATATTGTTTTAACTTACGGCTAGCCATGAACACTCCATAAAGCAATTTCTGCAATGTGGGTATCTCTGCTTAGACTCAATGAGCACCTCACTGACATAATAAACCGGCCTTTGAACCGGATATTCCTTGCCTGACTCTTTCCTTTCAACCACAACTGCCACACTGACAGCTCTGTTGTTTGCATCCACATATAAAAGCAAGGGCTCCTTCTCAATAGGAGCTACCAGAACCGACGGTTCAGCCAGCTGTCTTTTAAGCGCCTCAAACGCTTCATTAGCAGCATCACTCCAGACAAAGTTATCTGTCTTCTTCATCATTTGATACAAAGGGATAGCCTTCTCTCCTAGGCGGCTTATAAACTGGCTCAGAGCCGCAATACGACCCACCAAATGTTGGACGTTATTGATACATGCCAGCTTATCAAAGGAAGTGATAGCCTTGATTTTCTCCGTGTTAGCCTCAATGCCTCTTTCAGAGACCAAAAAACCCAATAGTTTGCCTGCTGGCTCACCAAAGACACACTTGGCCAGGTTAAGCATCATCTTATAAACCCGGAGATTGTCAAATGTCTCTTTCAAATCATCTATCAAAGTCTCCTTCTTCCTGGATTTTACAACAATATCATCCACATAAGCGTGAACATTGCGTCCAATCTGGTCATGGAGGCAATTCTGAATGCATCGTTGATAAGTCGCTTGGGAACTATTGAGCCCAAAAGGCATAGACACGTAGCAGAAGGCTCCAAAGGGAGTGATGAAAGCTATCTTCTCCCGGTCCTTAACTGCCATCTTGATCTGATGATAACCAGAATAAGTCATCCAAAAATCTCAAACATCCACGACCCGCTGTAGCATAAATAATCTGATCAATACGAGGGAGAGCAAAAGGGCCAGACGGACAAGCCTTATTAAGGTCTGTATAATCCACACACATATGCCAAGTGTCGTTTTTCTTAAGCACCAGCACCGGGTTAGCCAACCACTCAGGATGAAAAACTTCAATGATGAACCCAGCCGCCAAGAGCCGGGCCACCTCTTCACCAATGGCCTTACGCCTTTCTTCATTGAAATGACGAAGAAAATGCTTGACCGGCTTGAACTTTGGATCAAATTAAGAGTGTGCTCAGCGAGTTCCCTCGATACACCTGGCATGTCAGAAGGTTTCCATACAAAGATGTCCCGGTTCTGATGGATGAACTCGATGAGCACGCTTTCCTATTTTAGATCCATATTAGCATTGATGCTGAACTGTTTGGATGAGTCGCCAGGAACAAAATCAATCAACTTAGTATCATCTGCCGATTTAAACTTCAGCAAGGGGTCATTCTTTGTAGTTGGCTTCTTCAAAAGTGTCATATCCGCTGGGTCAACATTATCTTTATAAAACTTTAATTCCTTAGTGACACAGACCGACTCAGCATACGCTGCGTCACCCTCTTCACAATCCATAGCGATCTTCCTATCACCATGCACCATGATGGTGTCCTTATGACCTGACATTTTGAGCTGCAAATAAACATAACAAGGCCGTGCCATGAATTTGGCATAAGCCGGCCGCCCGAACAAAGCGTGATACGTGATTTGATCTTGACCACCTCAAAGGTTAATTTATCAGCTCTGGAATCATGGTCATATCCAAAGGCCACCTCCAGTGTTATCTTACCCACTGGATACGCCGACTTACCAAGCACAACCCCATGGAAAACAGTGGAAGACGTCTTAAGATCTTTGTCTGTCAAATTCATGCGATGAAAAGTATCATTGTAAAGGATATTGATACTACTGCCCCCATCCATGAGCACCTTTGTCAGCTTATATCCTCCCACTTGAGGAGCCACCACCAATGACAATTGACCCAGATTGTCAACCCGGGGCGGGTGATCCTCACGGCTCCATACGATAGGCTTCTCAAACCACCTCAAATATCGAGGCACCACCGGCTCAACTGAGTTCATCGCCCGCTTATGGATTTTCTGATCTCGTTTACACAGACTTGTGGTGAACACATGATACTAACCACTATTCAGCTGCTTTGGGTTGCTCTGATAACCGGACTGCTGCTGCTGATTCCCTTGGCCAAATTGCTGATTAAAACCACCTTGATTGCCTTGGCCCTGAAAACCAGAGCTTGAACCGCCACCTCCAAAACCAGGTCCGTGAGAGCCGGATCCTGAGCTGCCATGTGGGCCATGATTATTCTGGAAAAATTCTATACTCCCTCATGATGAAGCAATCCTTCCACAGATGACTGGCTGGCCTCTCCTGGGTTCCGTGCTTTGGGCAAGGCTGATTCATCATGGCTTCAAGGTTGAACTTCGGCCCTCCAAACCGGGGCACTGATGTCTTCCCCTTACAACGTTGATTATTACTCTGCGTATTGGTGTTAGCCACAAAGTCTAAACCACTGTCAGCCTTGCTCTTACCATTACCACCTTGACCCGCAGTACTGTGCTGTCCTTTTGCATTGCCACTCTTTTTCCCTCTGCCAGTTTTCACCTCATCAGACTCAGGGTCTTTAGTACTATCAGAGTCGGCATACTTGATGAGAGCCGCCATGAGCTCCCCCATATCATTGCAATTGCATTTAAGTCGCCCCAGTTTCTGCTTGAGGGGAAGAAAACGACAATTCTTCTCCAACATCAGGACTGCTGAATCGGCGTTGATGTTGTCTAACAAGTGTATAACGGCCAAGATCTAGCGCACCCAATTGGTTGTTGATTCGCCCTCACCTTGGACGCAAGAGTCCAAATCGATAATCGACATAGGCTGCTTGCATGTGTCTTTAATTTTTTGGATAAAACACGTTTTCAAATCCGCCCATGATCTATTGGAGTTAGCGGGCAGCCCTTTTAACCAAGTACGAGCCGGCCCATCCAACATCATGGTGAAATACTTAGCACATGCAGCATCACTAACATCCAACATCTCCATTGCCATCTCATAGCTTTCAATCCAAGCCTCCGGGGGTTGATCCGCCGTGTAGTTAGGCACCTTACGGGGGCCCTTGAAATCCTTATGCAAGCGCTCGTTGTGTAGAGCCGGCACTAAACATGGCACACCCAAGGTTCTAGAGGTCACCCCTGCCTCCACAGATGCTGATGGATAAATTGGAGGTTGCTGTTGAGCCGCCAGCTCAGCCTCACGTCGCGCCATGCCCTGGTCCACTATAGCCTGAGCATCATTACCAGTACATGGCGGGTCAGACCTACTGGGCTGATTGCGGTGCCGTTCACTGCTTGACACAGCCGGTTCATCAATGTGTCTGCTATAACTCCGGCTTGGACGTGGGGTCGAGTGAATCCATTCACGACTGTATGAATAAGCCGCCTGTTGAGCCACAATCGTCTGAAGAAGTTCTCTGGCTCACCGTATCTCCATCGCAGCTGGTGATTCATCTTGAACAGGGACAGCCGCCAATCGAGTAGCCGTGGCTATCATGTTATTCAGAGGATAAGAATAGTGACCCAGGGGCGTCGGAACATGCTGAGGAGGGGTCAAATTCGGTCCGCGGCTGAACCAGTACTCCAGCCGCCGGCGCCTCATCGGCCTGATCCACAACAGGTGGGTTACTGGTTCCTGCCCCAGGTGTCGTGGAATTAACACGTCAGATGTCCTCATGAAAGGACTTAGTCGTAGAGCCATCGCAACGGGTTAGCTTGAAGGGGTTAAACCGGAAAAGGGACACGGGAGTTTTATACTAGTTCGGCCCCTTCGATGAAGGTAAAAGCCTACGTCTAGTTGTGATGGGATTGATTGGGTTTCGATGACCAGGGAGAAAATACGCTTGCCTGGGTCTCGAGTTGTTGTTTCTTGTCCCTGAACCGTCGCCGGGTCGTCCCTTTATATACATAGGTTGACGCCCGTCCGGTCTACAGAGTCCCAAGGCCGACTCATACAAGTGTCCGACTCGGTCTCTCCTTTCCTAACTTACAATACAAGTTACATAACCATGGCGGTTTACCATTATGGGCCTTAATCCGCCTTTGGGCTCCGGGCCTCTAAGCTTCATTAGTAAAACGCCATCTTCTGGATCTTCGTGGGCTTCAATATAGTTGAGGGTGAACCGGGCCCTCCTGGCCGGTTTACGCTCAGTAGTTATATCCCCAACATTAGGCCCCAGATTGATTTGAACCTGTTCATGTCAATCTTCAATACTTAAAGAAATTCTGTGAACATCTCGTTATATTCTCGTAAACCGCCATGATGTCTTCTCCTGTAAACTTTGTTAAACTGCCGTGACGTCATCCTCTGGACACAACAATGGATCATCATGACATCATCTCTGTATAAAAAGATTAAAAAGATTCCCTTCATTAATGGTATACTGAAGATCGAGGCGACAGCCGCACCCACTTTTGCCTCTTCAGGCTCCTCAATTCTCGCGCCTGCCACTTATCCATTTGCCTTATAAATAGGCTTGGGGGTCCTTTCTGTTTTCCCCTTCTGTGCCTCTTCTTCCTCCTCGCGACGCTCAAGCTCTGAAGCTCTGCCGCCGCCCTCAACCTTCGAGCACTGCATCGACAAAGGCCGCTGCATCAACCTGATCGTACCAGAAACCTGCGGCTCTTCTCCGCTATCCCTGCACATCTGGTAAGTTTCCTCCTCTCATCCCTAGATCTGTATTTAGGGTTTCTACATTCATCCGTTGTTCATAAGTGCTCATCTCAGCTTTTCGTTTTGCTTCTGCCATAGTTTCTTTGATCTTACTGTAGTATAGATCTCGTGCGGTAGTTGCTCCGCATCCAGTTTTGGAACTAGTAGATCTTCTTTCTTTGTACTGAATCCTTAGTAGAACACACGAACTTCTCTCTCCTACTTAATGCCTTTATAGGTCGCAGAAATTTTCTTTTACTGAAGCATGGTAGATCCAAATTAATTTCATCATTGTGTGAAACCTGTTTCTGTCAACACTTGGTAGATTTTCATCTCTGGCTCCTCCACCTAAGGGTGGTTTAAACCTTTAGTAGTTGGTAACCCGCCATATTTCATTGGTCCTCACTTAAACCGCCATCTTGGTTTGAATAGCAATTTCCGGTTTATCTCACATATATGCTTTGATCAAATTTCCCGGTTTAACACCAATTGATACACCTGAACAGTTAATCGTAAACCGGCCTTCGTTTTGCCTTTACAGTTTGCTGTCCAAGATGACCCAACAATTCTCCGCTTGCAACTGGGTTCCGTCCCGGATCACAGAAACACAAATCAATGGATATGTTGTAACGGGCGCTTTAGCTTCAAAAAATGTCCTTCACTGGCGAGTTCCTGGCCCTGAGTGCCCTCCTGAGCCTCAAGATGGAGAAGTTATTGTTTTTATGCAGCACCTAGACCGGGGCTTCAACCCTCCCGGATCAAAAAAATTCCGGGATGTCCTTGCTAGCTTTCAACTCCATCCACAAGATATTGGACCAAATTACATATCAAATATATGCAACTTTCAAGTATTTTGTGAAGTTTACCTTCAAGAAGAACCATCTGTTGAGCTCTTCCGGGACTTTTTCCATCTAAACCGCCGAACTGAGTTTTCTGATGGTCCTAACATGGAACTTGGCGGGGTATCAATCCAGAAGAGGAAGGAAGTTGATTTCCCTCATGCAAAACACCACAGTCATCCCAAAGACTGGAACCAAACTTGGTTTTATTGTCAGAACACTGCCCCTGCTGGAGAAAACCCTTTGCCGGGTTACCGCCCTCACCGGCTTAGCAATGGCCACCCGTTACCTCAACGATTAACTGGCAAAGAACGGCAAACTTATTAACCTCAACTCGCCAAGCTCCGGGCTCTCTTAGCCAACGGTTTGACTAGTGTTGATCTCGTTCGCTGTTGGGTTAAATGGCACATCCTGCCCTTAAGTCGCCGCTCCGGATTAATGCATGAGTATACCGGCGACGCCAAGGACCCTCAACGGTTTAATGAAATAGAAATGACTGATGATGAAGTCACAGAAAGTGTGAAGAAGATGCTTGACAAACCAATCGCTGCATGCAGCCAAACCGGGCTGGCCCCCTATTACACTGCCAACAAACCACCAGCGGTAAGATTTTAACCTTGTGCTTTCTTGATCCGCCTCCGATTTAACATTGTTCTAATAATCCTTTGTTTAATTTTCCGGGCCAATAGCTCCTTTTGGAAAAGGAAGGCTTCAGATAAACCAGAAAGGGCTCCTCGTTCCAAGAGCAAAGTTATAAAGAGAGCAGCCAAGAAGAAGACCGGCGAAACTGCTGATCCGCCCGAAGATGTTGAAGATTCGGATCAATAGGTAGAACTTGACTCCCTTGGCTCCCTTTCATACATCTTATTAACAATGACTATTATCAGGATGATGCGGAGGTCAGCCGTGCGGACCATGTTGAGGTAATCTCTCTTTCCTCCGATTCAGATCTTGTGCCGGTTCAAAGATTTCGCCGTGCAGTTCGGAAAGTGAAATACTCTCACCCTCTTGCTTATTTGGATCCAAAATTTTCTTTGAAGACACAGCAACCTGAAGGGCGTCGCACAACCCGACACAGTGGCCAGCAAGTCACCTCTTCCGGTTTACCGGACACACCAACACAGAAGCGTCGTCCGGAGGTTACTTGTTCTCCCGAAAAACTTTATCCTTTGAAGGGTTTCTTCCGATACCCACTCAATCCGTCTGATCCGAATTATCAGGTGTCTTCCAATTCGTCTGGCGGTTCATCAACCACTCAGCTGCCTCCCCTTAAAACCGTCGCTGGGTAAGTGTACTGCTTTTCGGTTTGTTTCTTCATACGTCCGTTTATCATACTAATCTTTATTTTGACGTTGTAGTGCCAAGGCCTGATTGAGCAAGAAAGCCAAGACCAGCGGCCCCACTAACAATGTTGAACCGGAGAAGACCACAGAAAATGCTGGTGAAAATCCTGATATTGTCATGGATGACTCTGCCCTGCAAGACCCAGCTACTGATGCTAATCCGCCGGAGGCTGACCCGGCTACACATGTTGATACATCAAGTCCACGTGCCACGCCTCCAAGTCCAGTTGCTGATCCGCTGAGTTCAGCTGCTAATCAGACAAGCCCTGCTGCCAATTTGCCAAGCCCAGCCAAAGATAATGTCAACCTACCGAGCCCAGCCAAAGATGATGATGATGTTATTGTCACTGGCACTGCTTATACTGCCCCAAGCAATCTAGTTGCTTTATCAAAACATACTGCCAAGGACGAATTTGCTACTATGGGCAAGGGGAAAGGGAAGACCGATCTGTCAAGCTATGTTAATCTTTCTGCTCAAGAGCTTCAGTCCGGATTTCTGAACCGGTTGTACACACGTCGAGATTACGAGGCCGGTTTGGTGAATCTGATGAAGGAACGCTATGAGGTAATCTTCCAAACACTTTCATCCTTATTCTGTCTATTCACTGTATTGTAGCCCCCAAGGGCCGGTTTGTCTCTGGAAGACAAACCGGGACTTTAAAGATAAAGAACACTTCAACTGAGTAGCCCCCAAGGGCCGGTTTATCTCTTGTAGATGAACCGGGACTTCTATATTTTGTTAACTTCCCTTATCTGTGTATTTTCTTGATCAAACACACATTAGCCCCCAAGTGCCAAGATTGAAACTTGTATTGATCTTTGGGACTTCAAACAATCAGTAGTAAAGAAGCAATTTGCATTAGCCCCCAAGTACCAAGTGTATAACTTGTTATATGCTTGGGACTTTTGATAAAATATTTAACATGCTCCTCATCTGATTGTGTCAGGCTGATATAAATCATCAAGGCTCTCAAATTGCTGATCTTCAAGAGAATATTAAATCCCAACAAGCAGAGACTTCCAAGGCCAAGGATGAGCTTAAAACCGCTTTGGCAGCCATGGAACAACTTAAAGAAGGGTTCAAGATCGAGCGTGCCAACTGGGAGACTGAAAAGAATGCATTGCTGAAGTGGGCGGAAGACGCCGAGTCAGCTCTTAAACCGGTGGCGGAAGAACTAACTGGGTTGAAGCACCAAGTGAATGCCATGACCTCTGCAATATTTGGTAAGTACTCTTGCCAAGGCTTCTTGAATGACCATCTTTGTAATTTGCCGGTTTAACATGAAATCCTTAAACCGTTGTAGGTGGCCGCATTGCTCATCTGGGCTCTGACATGCGGATGAAACTGAGGGCAACATATACTCTGATTGAACAACTGTATACCGGTGCCCAACGGGTTATCTGTGCAGCCTCATACAATAATCCGGCCCCAATATTGATTAAGGACACTCTAGCTAGGTTATCCATGACGCCAGCGCAGATAGAAGAGATGAAGCGGTCCGCTGCCAGGGCCGGCGCTTTGTTGGCACTTACCCGAGCCAAAGCATGGATAGCTGACCTGGATCCGGTGGATATTACTAAGGGCTTTCCTAGTGAGCAAGAAAACGGGGCAGAGTTTGATAACGAAGCCCATAAAATTGTGACAAGGGAGATGCATCCTCTAGCGAGTCAATTGGCAGAAGAAGCTAACTTGACTGTTCACCGGTCCTTCTATGATGCCAACAACAAACAGATTGACACTGTCATGCCAGAAGTGCAAAATCTTATCCCGCCAATCCATAAGCACACTTACGCCCCTCACGTTGATCCGTCCGAACTTATAAGTGCAGAGGCTGTCTTTCAGGCTTTAACCAGGATTTACTGGACCACCGTTGACTTCCAGCCACTGGATGGGGAGGAGGAGGCTGAACTGATGCCAGATGATCCATCAACTTCATGTTAACATGGTGATGAGGCTTGATCCGACAATCTTGTTGATGCTTCATAACCTTTGTTCTATGGAAAAAACAATTCCGTATTTTGGGCCTTAAAGCTCCTTGTAATAGGCTAGTTAAAATACTTTGATCTCGCTGCCATCATGCACTGGGATATACTTTGTTTGATCCGCCATGCCAATTTCAGTGTTGGCTTATATATCTTCATAATATTATGCAATCCCTATGTCTGCATAAAAAGATCTGTCCGGGCGGTTTACCGCTCGACGGGTCATAATGCCCAAGATAAAGCCTGGCTAATAACCAAAGCGGAATAAATATGAAATAACTCATACCTGTGATATGAAATCACTTAGTAAGGGTGAAAACCCAAATCTTGAGATGTTATAATCCTTACCCTATAATGATGTTATGAATAAGTCATGCTGGGTTACGATGAACACCAGATGATCAAACTGGCGACATATAGTCAAAGCCAGGCCGGGTTTTGTAAACACCGATTTGATAAGATGGTCTGACAACTTATAGTTGAAAGCCAAGCCGGGTTAACAAACACCGGGTTAATATGATGACTGAAAAGCCACACCGGGTCAATGGACACCGGTTCAAGATAAATTCATCAAAAGGTGAAAACTTGGCAAAAAAGCAAACAAGAAACCATGTAGTCAAGGCTTTTCAAGGGCTGCCAGGCCCAAATTCGAGGCTTTTCATGGGCTGCCAGGCCACTGAGTTAAACCATTTTGCAAAGCCTTTTAAGATGGGCCTCCAACTAACCAATCATCATTTTAACTTTGACAAGTTCAGGGTCTGTATAAGATTGACTTGTCAAACATTCGGCGGGTCGTGCCAGGATTACCTGGATAGGAGTGGCTTACTTGATGAAGGCAGGTTAACCCGGGGTTTTAGGTGAATACACCAGGCTTCCAAGCCGTGGGTCGATACCCAATTACAAGGGTCCTTTCAAACTCTTTGTTGCTTTGCACAAAGAGCCCCCAAGTAACTTTGTGAGCTGTGCTCAATGGGTGCCTATGTTTGAGCTGTGCATAACATCCAGACTCTCTTTGGCCCCTTGGGTGTGAAGCTCCCAAGCTGTTTTTGTGGCATGATAGCCGGTTTAACAGGTAGTACTTTGCTTTGTCAGCTGAAGCCCCCATGTAAACAAAGAGATTTGAAGAAAAACGGCAGAGGCCCTGCTTATAGCAAGGATGCCGGTTTATTATATTGATCATAATATATACATTGTTGAAATATGTACATAAGAAAAGCCTATGGCTCAAGTGTAGTAAGGCCGAAGGAGAGCTATGTTCCACGGCCGCCGGGTCTCCTCCTCAGAACTGCGTGAGTCTTCTCGAACGTCAATGAGGTAGTATGATCCGTTGTGCAGATTTTTGCTGACCACAAAGGGTCCTTCCCAAGGTGGGGATAACTTGTGCATATCGGTCTGATCCTGGATGAGCCGGAGCACTAAGTCGCCTTCTTGAAAGGTTCGTGTCTTAACCCGGCGACTGTGATAACGCCGCAGGTCTTGTTGATAAACCGCCGATCAAGCCAAAGCCATGTCCCGTTTCTCATCTAACAGGTCCAGCGCCTCTTGGCGTGCTTGCTCATTGTCCGCTTCAACATAATTGGCAACCCGGGGCGAATCATGACGAATATCACTTGGGAGGACGGCCTCAGCCCCGTAAACCATGAAGAAAGGTGTATAACCCGTAGATCGGTTTGGGGTGGTGTTTATACTCCATAACACAGATGGTAATTCTTCCACCCAACAACCCGGCGTCCGCTTCAAAGGAACCATAAGCCGGGGCTTGATACCCTTCAGGATCTCTTGATTCGCCCTCTCAGCTTGACCATTGGACTGGGGATGAGCCACGGACGCTACATCAAGCCGGATGTGCTCTCGTTGACAAAACTCCTCCATCTCACCTTTAGAAAGGTTTGTGCCATTATCTGTGATGATGCTGTGTGGAAAACCAAAACGGAAAATGATCTTTTTGAGAAATTGAACCGCCGTGGCTGCATCACACTTGCTGACGGGCTCCGCTTCAACCCATTTAGTGAACTTGTCAACCGCCACCAACAGGTGGGTCTTCTTATCCTGGGAGCGCTTAAAAGGTCCCACCATATCAAGCCCCCAAGTGGCAAACGGCCAAGTGATAGGAATCATCCGTAGCTCCTGAGCCGGAACATGAGCTCGACGTGAAAATTTCTGACAAGCGTCACACCGCTTTACCAGATCCTCCGCATCAGCATGAGCTGTCAACCAATAGAACCCATGACGAAAAGCTTTAGCCACCAGGGACTTTGAACCGGCATGGTGACCACAATCCCCTTCATGGATTTCACGTAGAATCTCTTGTCCTTCTTCAGGAGAAATACAACGTTGGAATACGCCTGAAACACTGCAACGGTGTAACTCGCCATTGTGAATTACCATGGACTTGGACCGCCGGATTATCTGTCTAGCAAAGACCTCATCATCTGGTAACTCGCCCTGGTTCATATACGCCAAATATGGAACTGTCCAATCCGGAGTGGTATGTAAAGCGGCCACCAATTGGGCCTCTGGATAAAGAACAGCTAAATCCTCCTCTGTAGGCAACTTAACAGACGGGTTATGCAAGATATCTAAAAAGGTATTGGGTGGTACCGGTTTACGTTGAGATCCCAGCCGGCTTAAAGCATGTGCTGCTTCGGTTTTTGCGCCGGTCAATGTGCTCAACCTGATAACCCTTAAAGTGACCTGCCACAATATCCACCTCGCATCTATAAGCCACCATGAGTGGATCCTTAGAATCCCAAGTACCAGAAACTTGCTGAGCCACCAGATCAGAATCTCCAAAATAGCGAACCCAGCTTAAGTTCATTTCCTTAGCCACACGGAGACCATGGAGTCAGGCCTCGTACTCATCTACATTGTTAGTACAAGGAAACATTAAGCAGAGAACATAACAAATTTTATCACCTCGAGGGGAAGTAAGAACAACTCCAGCCCCGAGCCTTCCAATTGCCTAGATCCATCAAAGTGAATGGTCCAGTATGTATTATCCGGTTTGTCCTCTGGTGCCTGTTACTCGGTCCAATCATTGATGAAGTCAACAAGCGCCTGTGACTTGATTGATGTCCGAGGCATATACTTCAATCCGTGCGGGCCAAGCTCAATTGCCCACTTTGCAACCCGGCCAGTTGCCTCCCTGTTCTGAATTATATCGCCCAAAGGAGCTGAGCTGACCAGTGTAATGGGATGGCCTTGAAAGTATTGTTTGAGCTTCCGACTTGCCATAAAAACCCCATAAACCAGCTTCTGCCAATGCGGATATCGTTGCTTTGACTCGATAAGTACTTCGCTGATATAGTAAACCGGCCGTTGAACCGGATATTCCTTACCAGCCTCCTTGCGCTCCACCACAATTGCCACGCTGATAGCACGGGCATTAGCAGCCACTTACAATAACAAGGGCTCTTTGTCAACCGGAGCAGCAAGAACCGGCGGTTCAACCAACTGTCGCTTTAAGTCCTCAAATGCCGCATTGGCTGCATCACTCCAGACGAAATCGTCTGTCTTTTTCAACATCTGATACAAAGGAATCACCTTCTCTCCTAAACGGCTGATAAACCGGCTAAGGGCTGCAATTCGACCCGTCAGATGCTGAACATCATTGATACACTTCGGTTTAGCCAAAGATGTAATTGCTTTGATTTTTTCTAGATTAGCCTCAATGCCTCTGTTGGACACCAGAAAGCCTAAGAGCTTGCCTGCCGGAACACCAAAAACACACTTGTCCGGATTAAGCATCATTTTGTAAACCCGAAGATTGTCAAACGTTTCCTTGAGGTCATCTATCAAGGTTTCCTTCTTCCTGGATTTTACCACAATGTCATCCACATAGGCATGAACATTACGCCCAATCTGCGTGTGAAGACAATTTTGCACACAACGCTGATAAGTTGCCTGGGCACTTTTGAGCCCAAAGGGCATAGAAACATAGCAGAAGGCTCCAAAGGGAGTGATGAAGGTGTCTTCTCCTGGTCCTTAACTGCCATTTTAATCTGATGATAACCTGAATAAGCATCCAAGAAACTCAGGCGCTCACAACCCGCCGTCGCATCAATAATCTGATCAATACGCGGGAGAGCAAAAGGATCTGCCGGACAAGCCTTGTTCAAATCTGTGTAGTCCACACACATACGCCAAGTGCCGTTTTTCTTAAGAACGAGCACCGGATTAGCCAACCACTCGGGGTGAAATACTTCGATGATAAATCCAGCAGCCAACAGCCGGGCTACCTCTTCACCAATGGCCTTGCGTCTTTCCTCGTTAAAGCGGCGAAGAAATTGCTTGACCGGTTTAAACTTGGGATCAATATTGAGAGTGTGCTCAGCGAGTTCCCTCGGTACACCTGGCATGTCAGAAGGCTTCCATGCAAAAATGTCCCGGTTCTCACGGATGAACTCGATGAGCGCGCTTTCCTATTTCGGATCCAGATTGGTGCTGATGCTAAACTGTTTGGATGAATCGCCAGGAACAAAGTCAACAAGTTTAGTCTCATCAGCCGGTTTGAACTTCAGGGTCGGGTCATGCTCAGTGGTGGGCTTCTTCAGAGGGGTCATGTCTGCCGGATCAACATTGTCTTTATAAAACTTCAGCTCCTCTGTAGCACAAACCGACTCAGCATAAGCCGCATCACCTTCCTCACAATCCAAAGCGATCTTTCGACTTCCATGTACTGTTATAGTCCCCTTATGACCCGGCATTTTGAGCTGTAAATAGATATAGCAGGGTCTCGCCATGAATTTTGCGTAAGCCGGCCGTCCAAACAGTGCGTGATACGGGCTCTGGATCTTCACCACTTCAAAGGTCAATTTTTCAGACCTGGAATCATGCTCATCTCCAAACACAACCTCCAAAGCGATCTTGCCAACAGGATATGCCGATTTACCTGGTACTACACCATGAAAAACAGTGTTGGACGGTTTAAGACTCTTGTCTGTCAACCCCATGTGACGAAAAGTCTCATAGTATAGGATGTTGATACTGCTCCCTCCATCCATCAGAACTTTGGTAAACTTGTAACCTCCCACCTGAGGTGCTACCACCAAAGCCAGATGACCCGGATTGTCAACCCGGGACGGATGATCCTCTCTGCTCCACACAATGGGCTGCTCGGACCACCGCAAATAACGTGGCACTGCCGGTTCAACAGCATTAACTGCCCTTTTGTGAAGCTTCTGATCGCGCTTGCACAGGCTAGTAGTGAACACATGATACTGCCCACCATTCAACTGCTTGGGGTGACTTTGATAACCTGACTGCTGCTGATTTCCTTGATTATTCTGTTGGCCATTACCACCTTGGTTATTCTGGTTGCCCTGATTATTCTGAAATCCAGAGTTTGAACCGCCGCCACCATGAAAACCTGGACCTGAACCGCCCGACGGACCCTGATCATACCGGAAGAGATCAGAATTTTGAACTCCTTCATAATATAACAATCTTTCCAAAGATGTGTGGCAGGGGCCTCCTTGGTCCCATGCTTTGGGCAGGGCTGGTTTAACAAACGCTCCAGATTCATCCCTCCACCGCGCTGGGGCGGTTTACCTTTACGACGCTGCATATTGGTGTTAGCCACAAGATCTGAACTATCTGCCTTGTGCTTACCATTATTCCCATGGCCTCCGTGGTTGTGATGCTGTCCCTTTGCACCGCCGTTCTTCTTTCCCTTCTCCGGTTTCTCCTCAACAGAATCAGGATCCTTGGTATTATCAGAATCGGCATATTTGACCAAGGCTGCCATAAGGGTTCCCATGTCATTGCAGTGGCGCTTGAGCCGTCCCAACTTCATCTTTAGTGACTTAAACCGCAATTATGCTCCAGCGTTATGACTGCTTGACCAGCATTAATCCAGTCTGACGAATGCAAAACTTCCGAAACCCAGCGCACCCAATGAGTTGCTGAATCATTCTCCCCTTGAACACAAGCATCTAGATCCACAATGGACATAGGCTGTTTGCATGCATCTTTGAAATTGGCTATAAACTGGGCCTTCAACTGATCCCATGACTCGATGGAGTTGGCTGGTAAGTTTTTCAACCACGTACGGGCTGTTCCTTCCAACATCATCATGAAGTATTTTGCACAGGCCGCTTCATCCACATCCAGCATCTCCATTGCCATCTCATAACTCTCGACCCACGCCTCAGGTGGCTGATCCTCGGTATAATTAGGCACCTTACGTGGACCCTTGAAATCCTTGGGAAGTCGCACATTACGGAGAGCCAGAATGAGACACGGCACTCCCCAGGAACTGAAGGCAAGCCCAATGCCCTGATCTACTGACGTTGTTGGCTGAACCGGGCCGGGATGATAACGACCCGCATATTGTGCTGCCAAAGCGGCCTCCCTTCATGCTCTGGCATTGTCCACCACGTCTAGAGCATTTACCTCACCGTGCGTCAGATTGGGTCCATGAGGGACAATTACGGCGCCACGCACTGCTAGACACTTCTGGTTCATCCATGTGCCTACTATAGCTTTTGCTCGGACGGGGGGTTGAATGAATTCTATCTCGGCTATAGGAATAAGCCTACTGCTGCACCACGGCGGTTTGAAGAAGATCCCTGGCCCGCCGCGTCTCAATCGCCGCTAGTGAATCGCCCTCCATTGGAATGGGTGCCAGGCGAGATGCTGCGGCGATCATGTTATCCAAAGGGCTCGAGAAGTGACCCGGTGGTGTGGACACGTATTGCGGCGGGTTATCTGTTTGCCGAGGCGGTTCCGTCATCCGTGGTTGATCCGGCGCTGCCCTAGGCGCGTCGGTCCGGTTTGCAGCTGCCGGATTGCTCGGCCTAGCCCCCGGTGTATTAAAGAGATTCAATCCTTCGAAGACCGGCTCCATACACGATCGGTACTTCCTTCATATACGTCGTTTGATGCATTCTGATCCAACATGAGCCGGTAATTCTATGCCTGTATCTACTGTGACTGGGCATCCAAAGTGGCCCGTTCTTCAGCCATCCTAGCATCCTTAGTTTCCAGGTCCTCCTTAGCCTGTGTTATCTGGTCCTTCAGCTTCGCAATGTCCACATTATGCTAATCCTGCGTCTCCGAAGTAACTGTCGTGGTTAACAAGGACGCCCTGGCATCCATCAAACCGGAGAGGACTTGAGCCGGTCGGCGCGCTGGGGCCCCTGTCGCGGCCGCTGATCCGGTATTCATTGCCGATGTAGATGAAGACTGCAAAGTGGGCTGTGTTCTGGCCATGTAAACAGCAACCCGACTTGGCGGTTCAAGGAGGTCCAGAATACTGTTGCCATCAGAATATCCTTCGAACACACCATCATGAATTTGGTATAGGGACTCGGTTTCGCCAGTGGATGACTCGTTGTTAGAATAAACAGTCGTCTCGCCTTCAGAAACGGGTTCAGATCCGATCCCATGGACACATCCTATGAACGCACGCTTCATGGCGGGCTTAACCCGGGCAGGACTCGCATGCTGAGCCGTCTCGACGAGGTCGGTGTAGATGTCCGGCTCAGGGCTCGGTTCGTCGATCTTGTTGATGAAGACATGAATTCCGCCAAAGGGGACCCGGTATCCGTACTCGATTGAGCCGGCCTCGGGGCCCCATCCTTCATCGTCGATGTAGAGCTTGCCGCGATGACTCTTCGTCATCCGGCCAACCACATACCCCTTGAGTCCTTCAGAGCTGCCCTTCAAGAACTCGAAACCATTGTGCGATAGCCCCACGGTGGGCGCCAACTGTCATGGAATTAACACGTCAGATGTCCTCATGAAAGGACTTAGTCGTAGAGCCATTGCAACGGGTTAGCTTGAAGGGGTTAAACCAGACAAGGGACACGGGAGTTTTATACTAGTTTGGCCCCTTCGATGAAGGTAAGCGCCTACGTCTAGTTGTGATGGGATTGATTGGGTTTCGATGACCAGGGAGCAAATACGCTTGCCTGGGTCTTGAGTGGTTGTTTCTTGTCCCTGAACCGCCGTCGGGTCGTCCCTTTATATACATAGGTTGACGCCCGACCGGTCTACAGAGTCCCGAGGCCGACTCATACAAGTGTCCGGCTCGGTCTCTCCTTTCCTAACTTACAATGCAAGTTACATAACCATGGCGGTTTACCATTATGGGCCCTAATCCGCCTTTGGGCTCCGGGCCTCTAAACTTCATTAGTAAAATGCCATCTTCTGGATCTTCGTGGGCTTCAATATAGTTGAGGGTGAACCGGGCCCTCCCGGCCGGTTTACGCTCAGTAGTTATATCCCTAACACCAGGCGTATTGAAAAGGTTTCTCGCATCATAAACCAGGGATAAACGACTCACACGCCTTCTATTAAAGACAACATTTGATGCGTTCCCATCCAAGCTCAAGCGAAAATTTTCTGCTTGAAGTCGTTTTGCCTCCCTCTCCAACGCGGCTCGCTCCGTCGCCATCCAGGTGTTCTCAGCGTTTACATCCTCATTGGCTTGAGCTATCTCATCACGTAACTTTGCAAGATCCACATTATGTTGCGTTTGGTTCGCCGGGGTTACCTCCGCCGTCAGCAACGTTGCCAGAGCTTCCGACAGTTCAGATAAGACCCGAGCCGGCGGGCGCACATGGCCTCCTGCCCCAACTGCCGTAGAAGTCGCTAAACCGGAGATCATTGGTGCTGCGTTGAAGAATTTGGCCCTGGTTGCGTGCCGGCCATGAAGATGGTAACCCGGTTTGGCGGCTCATAGGGGTCCGGAATACTGTCGCCCTCAGAACAGCCCCCAAGCCTACCATCCTTCACTTGATACATGGAGTTGGTTTTGCCGGTTGAGTACTCATCGCCTGAATAGATGGCCATCTCACCACCGGACACAGATCCTCCTTCCAGATCCACTCCTTGAATAAAGCCAACAAAGACACGCTTCAGGGCAGCTTGAACCTTGGCGGGTCGCGCGCGCTGAGCCGTCTCGATGATGTCGGCGCAGGTGTCCGGCTCAGCTTCCAACTCACCAATCTTGCTGATGAAGACATGAATTCCGCTGAAGGGGACCCGGTACCCGTACTCGATTGAGCCAGCCTCGGGGCCCCAGCTCGTGTCGTCGATGTAGAGCTTGGCGCGACAACTCTTAGTCATCCGGCCCACAATGTATCCCTTGAGCCCTACGAAGTTGCCCCTCAAGAACTCGAAACCACCGTGCGCTGGCCCCATGGTGGGCGCCAACTGTCATGGAATTAATGCGGAGATGCCCTAGTAGAAGGGCTTAGGTGTGGAGCCATCACAACGTAGTTAGCTTGAAGGGGTTAAATGGGACAAAGGACAGCGAGGGTTTTACCAAGGTTTGTCCCCTCTCAACGAGGTAAAAGCCTACTCCTGCTTTAGGTTGTATTGCTTGGGTTTCGATTATGAGGGAGTGAATACGCTTTACCTAGTTCTCGACTTGTGGTTTCTTGCCTTAACCCGCCGCCGGGTCACCCCTTTATATACACAGGTTGATGCCCTGTGGCTTACAAAGTCTCGACCGGCTCATACACAACGTGTCCGGCTCGGTGACCTAACTAAACTTTCCTTAAATATATGGCGGTTCATGCCCGTGGGCCTCTACTCACCTCTGGGTCTTGGGCCTTCAGTAAGCTTGCTTCATGAACCGCCATCTTCAATATCTTTTTGGGCCTTCTCATTATGAACCACCAGTGGTATGACCCGGCCCCTCCTGGGCGGGTCATACCAAATAGTTATATCCCCAACAGAAATGAATGTGTGAACATGAATATAATGTCGGTGAGAAAATGCACTCCCCCAAGCTTAGGCTTTTGACCTAGCTTGGTAATCACAATCACTGATCAGGATAATAGTCGTAATGGTAGCTCGTAGAGGCACGCTGGGCTGCCTCTTCAGCAAGACGGGTAGCTTCCACTATCACGTTATACTGTTGCACCTCGTTCTCATAGAGAAAATATCTTTGCTTACTATGAAAATCAAAGAGAAGAAGCACATGCAAAATAACAAAGACATCATAGTATTTATCAAATATCAAGTTATAGTCACATCTGTGAATGTTGTTCTTAATAAAATCATGGAGTTGTATTGCATCAAAATCTAGATATTTATCAGGTAATATAGGATCATTAGGCCGAGGGGAGACCTGTCAGACCCGAGCTAATCCATCTCTTGATTTAACACAATATGTGAAAGAGATCATGGTAGAACTCATATCTGAGGTGTATTATAGCTGTAAGAGGAGCTGTATTATCTGGGTTTCTAGCCCATAGTTGGCAATTGGAAGAATTTAGAATAATCCTGATGCCAACCACAACCCGGATGTTAAGTAGGCCGAGCTTTACAACTACGGTGAAAAGTAAATGAAAGGGTACAGTAAACGGTAAGATATGCTACGGTGGCGATTGGACGCAGTAAAGGAGCTACCGTGGGTCGTCCGATACTCTAAGCCGGTACTTGCCGGCTAGGCTACACCTCACTTTATTGTTAGCTAGATACGCAGGTCAAAACCTGACATTGCTCCCCTCTAAATATTTGACGAGTCCTCATGTCACTTGTTCTGTTGCTCGCCAAGCTTCAGTGGTAGTTTTCAAAAATGCCGGAAAGGGGTGCTTAATGGAATCTGCATCTTCCCATGTAACATCTTTCGGAGGAAATTTTCCCATTGAATGTACCATTGTACCACAGGTAAGTTGTGTCGTGGAATTTGTCTGACCTATAGAACTTCAGCAAGGCCAGTCTTGGTGGAGCCATCAATATTGACCATAGGCAGATTAGGGCTAGGGATGAATCTTCGGTTGATGTGCTTCTTCAGTTGACTAACATGGAAAACAGGATGGATCTTCACATGTTCTAGGAACTGCGGTTTGTTAGCTGAATTACCAATCTTCTGAACAATCATAAAAGGACTGTAGTACTTGTTTTGCAACTTAAGATCTCCTCTAAATCCGAAGGCTGCGAGGCGATATGGAGCCATTTTCTGATAAACCATTGCTCCCATGTAAAAGCTTCTATCAACTCTCTTTGTATCTACATAACGCTTCATTCTGTGGTGAGCTTGTAATAAATTTCATTTTAGCTGTTCCAGAATGTGTTGTTTGGTAGATAAGAAGTTATGAGCTTCCTCATCTTTAGGGCCAGGAATTTCCAATTCATAAGTCAATGGAGGAGGAAATCCATAAAAACCTTGGAAAGGAGACATCTTAATAGCAGTGAGGTAGTATTATACCAATATTCTGCTAAAGATAGTCAAGAACTCCACTTCTTAGGTTCATCAGTAGTCGTACATCTCGGATATGTTTCTACACACTGATTTACCCTCTCTGTTTGACCATCAGTTTGGGGGTGGTAAGCTGTACTATACATCAACTCACTCTTTAGAGCAGCAAAGATATCTCTCCATAATTTACTTGTGAATATTCTATCTCTGTCAGAGATAATTAACTTGTGAGGGCCATGTAGTATCAAAATATTATCCACAGAAGCATGTGCCATAGTCAAAACAATGTATGGATGTGCCAAAGGAATGTAGTGGGCATACTTGGTAAATCTATCAACCACCACTAGTATTACTTCTTTCCCATTTGAATTTCAAAGCCCCTCTATGAAATCCATTGATATGTGCTGCTAGACCATATCACCAATAGGTAGTGGATTTAAGAGACCAGGTTGTAAGCAGTTTTCATGCTTTGCTCTCTGATAAATAGCAGGCTGGAATGAAAGATGCTACTTCTACTTTCATGCCAGTCTAGTAGAAAATACTTTTCAATCTCTGATAAGTAGCTCTTGTGCCTGAGTGACCACCAATAGGGGAGCTATGGAGAGCCTTGATCAATGTAGATCTTAAATCAGGTATACTTCCCACTAGAATTTTTCCTTTGTATCGAATTATTCCAGCAACTAATTGGTGATCATATATAGTGTGAGTAGGCTGCAATAGTAATTGTTCTTGACATTGTTTCATGGCTGGGTCTTGCTAGTAGCTTGCCGCAAGTTCTTGTGCCCAAACTGGAGTTACAGCAGATAATGTCATACAAGAGGGCAGTACTCTAGAAAGAGCATCTGCTACTTTGTTATGTACTCCTTTTTCTATTGTATCTTGAAATTGAACTCTAACAATTTCATTATCGATTTATGTTGAATTCCTTCTATAATTTTCTGGTCTGTGATGAACTTGAGGGATTATTCATCTGTTTTGATTATTAACACTCTGCATAACAGATGATGCCTCCACCTTTTAAGGGCTTCTAGGATAAAGGGCCGAGTAAAATCAGGTAGTGCATTTCTTGGATGAAGTGTTGAACCATAGTATGCCATAGGTCTCCCTTGTTACATCAACATTGCTCCAATCCCTTTCCCTGATGCATCAGTCTCTAGGATAAAGGGCCGAGTAAAATTATGTAGTGCTAACACTGGAGTTGTTATCAAAGCTTGTTGCAGGTGTTGAAAAGCGTTGTCATGTTCAGTTGTCCATTGAAATTGTCCTTTCTTCAAAAGATTATGCAAAGGTCTAGAAATAATTCAATATCCCTTAATAAATCTTCTGTAATATCCTACTAAACCCAGGAAACTTCTAAATTTAGTAACATTATCTGGAAGTGGCCGATTAGCAATAGCTTGTATCTTTTGGGGGTTAGTGGCTACTCCCTATGCAGATAGCACATGACCAAAATATTCCACTTGTTGTAAAGCAACCACACATTTTGAGAGCTTAGCACTGAGCTGATTTTCTCTTAATATTTTCAAAACTATCTGTATGTGTTCCAAATGCTCATAAAGTGTTTTACTGTAGATCAAGATATCATCAATGGATAACCATACAAATTTTCTAAGATAAGGAGCAAAAATTATATTCATGCGTGCTTGAAAAGTTCCAGGAGCATTGGAGAGACCAAATGGCATTACTAAATACTCAAAATGTCCAAGGAATGTTCTAAAAGCAGTCTTATGTATATCATATAGATGCATTCATATTTGATGATAGCCTGCTCTTAAGTCTAGTATGGAAAAGTATTTAGCTCCATGTAATTCATCCAGTAAATCCTCAATTACTGGTATTGGAAACTTGTTCTTTACATAGCAGCATTAAGTTCCCTGTAATCTGTGCAAAGTCTCATTGAGCCATCTTTCTTCTTTACTAGAATAACATGTGTTGCATAAGGACTTTGGTTGTATATGATAAAATGAGCTGCTAACAATTTCTTGATTTGCTTTTCCATTTCCTGCTTTTGATTATTGGGCACTCTCTATGGTCTGGATTAAGGAGGATTTGTCCCAAGCTATAATGGAATAGTGTGATCAAATTCCCTGTGAGGAGGAAGAGAAGAGGGTTCTTCAAAAAGATCAGCATATTCCATTAACAATTTCTATAATTGAGGAGGAGTTTTAAATCCTGCTGGAGCTTGCAAAACAATGTTGTGCATTTGTAATTAAAAAACCTTTAGCTCCTTTGTCCAACATTCTGCTCAATTCCTCGGCTGGGGCCTCTTTTACTATTTCCAATCTGCTAAAAATGGTAGTAGTAACAGTCTGTTTCCCGTGCAGTGTAAAGTTGAATGTATTTTCTGGTACATTAAAAGCTATAGGACTCACTTGTGCAAACCAATCATAACCCAATATAATATCATGACTTTGTAATGGCAATACTCTGAAATTATGTGTGACTGTAAGTTTGGCATCGTGAAATTCACAATTTGGAGCTACAACATCAGAGAGTAGCTTGCATCCTCCGACTACTGCTATTACACTTGGTTTTACAGCTAACAATTAGCAGTTTGATGTGACAGCAAATTCCTGGCTCATGAAAGAAGTGGTATTGCCAGTATCTAACAATGATATGCTCTTTTTGCATTAATATGAATAACTACATTAGGTGTTGGAACTGCTAGTTGTTGTCCCATTGAATGAGCAGAGATGAACATTGCATGTTCTCCTTCCTCCAGAATTTCTTCTTGCTATTGTCGTAAGTCTTCCTCTTCAGTGGTAGGGTGATCTTCCACTTCCTACGGCAATAAATGAACATCTGGAAAGAGCTTACACTTATGACCATAAACCCACTTATCTCCACATATCCAACATTTCCTGGACATCTGGATAGTAGCCACATTCGTTTCAGTTTGCTTGTGTGGTAACTGTTGTTGATGTGGAGTTACTGCATATTGTTTAGACTGGAAATTTACATTCTGCTTCTGATAGTAGTTAGTATAGGACAACCCCTATTTTCTTGTTGTTGTATTCTGAGGTGGGTGACAAGGTTCCACTTCTTTAGCTAAACAAGATGCATCAGTTAGAGTTTGGGTCCTCGGAGGAATGAGCTGAAATTTAATTCCCTCTTTCAGCCCATTGACAAAACATAACCACAATTCCCCTAATTGAGGAGTGTCTTCCATGATCTCAGCCATAAGATCTTCAAAGTTTCTTGTATATTTAGACTGTATTGTTGCCTTGCTTTAGTGAATTGAATTTCTTAGTCAGATCAATAGAACCTTGCTCAGAAAATCTTTTAATGACTTCAGCTCCAAACTGCTTCCATGACACTTGTCTCTTTAATAGTCCAAATCTTCTCGGCCATACATCAGCATCATCAATGACATACATTTGAGCCAGAGATACTTTGTACTCTTCAGGAGCACCAAACATCTGAAAGTATTTACATTATCTTATCCACCCCACTGGGTCTTCTCCAGAAAATCCATGGAAATCTAACTTAGGGACTTTGGTTATAGATTTCATGAAGTGGACTTGCGTTTCCTGTTCATAAGTTCTGTGATAACCTTGCCACATCTGCCTACCAGGTTGCTATTGATAGTACTGATTCAATGCAGGATTGTGCACATTGTGCCTTACTGCGGCAGGAGTGCCCACCATACTATGTGTCTCTTGTCTTCCTTGATTTGCATACCCCAGAAGTATTGTTGCCCTATTAGTTCTGATAGGTGGCAGATTTTGTAATTGCAAATTTTCTAGTTGCTTGGACTTTTCCTTCTCTGTTGCTAACTGTTTTCTCAACCGCTCAACTCTGGTAGCTTGTTCTTGTGTTTGCTCTTGATGAAGAGTAGGAGATCTGGCCACTTCACGAGAACTGGAAGGGTGATCAGCTTGCAGCCCTTGCCGAGTTGATTTCACTAATGTCAGGAGAACATTATTGATGCCTGATAATTGCTTACCCAAATCCAGAACTACCTGTTCCACTATTCCAACAGTTGCTGGAATCTCTGCTTGCTTGGAACTAATGGCTTGTACATCTTCTTGCAGCTTGGACACTTGATTTTGCATCTGGGCACTATCTTTCTTTAGAACACCAAATTCATCCCATAGCGCCAGAATTTTTTCTAGAGCTGCGTTGTCGATCGCCTTGGCACGACCCATCGCCCTGATCTGTGGTGCAGGTAAGGAATTTTACCACTGATGTGCATAGCAACCTTCTCCTGAGCATCGATCGCGTCGACGCCTTGATCTAGCCTCCCTGGCACACGGATCAGCACCTTGAACATGAAATTTTACAAATCAAGCAAGATGCTCAAACAACCGCTTCTAGTCGGCTGATCTGTGCCCGAACAATCACTGCCCCCAAATCCATGACACCGCCACCAGCTGTGACAACCCCGCCACCGCACATTGCCAAAATGACTCCGTCACTAATCACGAAGAAGGGTGGGAATCTTTGATCTGAAAAAAATTCTCCACTAAAACATGTCTCCGCCGAGAATCGTTGGCTCATGATACCGATTTTGTCAGACCCGAGCTAATCTATCTCTCGATTTAAGACAATATGTGAAAGAAATCAAGGTAGAACTTAGATTTGAGGTGTATTATAACTGTAAGAGGAGATGTATTATCCAGGGTTCTAGCCCATAATTGGCAATTGAAAGAATTCAGAATAATCCCGACGCCAGCCACAACCCGGTTGTTAAGTATGCTGAGCTTTACAACTACGGTGAAAAGTAAATGAAAGGGTACAGTAAACGGTAACATATCCTATGGTGGCGACTGGACACTGTAAAGGAGCTACCGTGGGCCGTGCGATACTCTCAACCGGTATTTGTCGGGCAGGCTACACCTCACTGAACTGCTATCTGAATATGCGGGTTCAGAACCAAACAAGACCCCAAGCCTAGCAGCTGCGCAGGAGGCATAAATTCCTCCATATAGATCACCATTACCCACATTGCGATGCAGCATACGTGCAACAATTGCCCCAAGATTATACGATTTAAGGCCTATCAGAGAAGTATGAATAAGGCTCAAATCAGGGGCACTACAATCTTGTTTACCGGAAATACATTTCCCATCAAATAGTGCAAAGTAACGGATAGCGGGAAAATGAATGCTCTTTATTCTAGCTTGCGTAACTCCCCTATCTTCACCATCGCAAAGGCTATTGAGGAACATCTCGTAATCAGGTCTAGGAATTCGCTAAGCAAACCCCTAATGTCTGCTAGAACTACGTCGGTATTTCCCCAAAGAGGAAGGGATGATGCAATATAGCGACGGTAGGTATTTCCCTCAATGATGAGACCAAGGTTATCGAACCAGTAGGAGAACCTCCTCACACCACGTAAACACCACCTGCAGACAAATAACAAATACCTGCAACCCGACATGTTAAATGGGTTGTCAATCCCTTTCGGGTACGGTGCCTCAAGATAGGCAAATAACGCGAGGTAAAAGTGGTAGATAGGATAAATAGATCGCGGAACAAATAAATTGCAGCAAGGTATTTTTGTATTTTTGGTTTAATAGTTCTGAAAATAAATGCAAAGGAAAATAGATCGCAAAGGCAAATATGATGAAAAGAGACCCAGGGGCCGTAGGTTTCACTAGTGACTTCTCTCGAGAAAAATAGCAAACGATGGGAAAACAATTACTGTTGGGCAATTGATAGAACTTCAAATAATCATGATGATATCCAGGCAATGATCATTATATAGGCATCACATCCAAGATTAGTAAACCGACTCCTACCTGCATCTACTATTATTACTTCACACATCGACCGCTATCCAGCATGCATCTAGTGTATTAAGTTCATGAAAAAACAGAGTAATGCACTAAGAACGATGACATGATGTAAACAAGATCCATTTATCTATTGGCTTTAGATATAGACCCCATCTTGTTATCCTTAGTAGCAACGATACATACGTGCCAGTTCCCCTTCTGTCACTAGGATCAAGCACCGTAAGATCGAACCCACTACAAAGCACCTCTTCCCATTGCAAGATAAATAGGTCAAGTTGGCCAAACAAAACCCAAATATTGGAGAATAAATATGAGGCTATAAGCAATGATGCATATAAGATATCAAAGAAGACTCAAATAACTTTCAAGGATAAAAACATAGATCTGATCATAAACTCAAAGTTCATCGGATCCCAACAAACACACCACAAAAAGGCTTACATCATATGTACATCCAAGAGACCATTGTATTGATAATAAAGAGAGACAAAGAGAGAGAGAGAGGAAGCCATCTAGCTACTAACTACAGACACGTAGGTCTACAAAGAACTACTCACGCATCATCGGAGAGGCACCAATGGAAGTGGTGAACCCCTCAGAGATGGTGTCTAGATTGGATCTAGTGGTTCTGGACTCTACGGCAGTTGGAATTGATTTTCATCGACTCCCCTAGGGTTTCTGGAATATTAGGGTATTTATAGAGCAAAGAGGCGGTTCAGGGGGCACACGAGGTGGGCACAACCCACCAGGGCGCGCCTAGGCCTCCGGACGCGCCCTGGTGGGTGCTTCTCCCCTAGGGGCATCCCCAGGTGCTTCCTTGACCCACTGGATGTCTTCTGGCCCAAAAAGATCCTCCAGGAGTTTCACTGCGTTTGGACTCCGTTTGATATTGATTTCCTGTGATGTGAAAAACATGCAGAAAACAGCAACTGGCACTGGGCACTATGTCAACAGGTTAGTACCAAAAAATGATATAAAATGACTATAAAATGATTGTAAAACATACAAGAATGATAATATAACAGGATGGAAAAATAAAAAATAATAGATACGTTGGAGATGTATCAGCGTCCCCAAGCTTAATTCATGCTCGTCCTCGAGTAGGTAAATGATAAAAACAGAATTTTTGATGTGGAATGCTGCCTAACATATTCATCACATTTCTTTCCTTTATAGCATGGACATATGGACTTTTATATGATTCAAAGCAATAGTCTAGTTTTGACATGAAGACTCTAAACTCAAGCATACCAACAAGCAACCATGTCTTTCAAAATATCAACACTAAAGAAAGTTATCCCTAGCCCATTATGCTCAATCGTTGATCCATTCATGAAAGACACTCGAATATTAGCTACACCCAATGCTCAAATACGATCATAGTGCCCCTTAGTTGGTGCTTTATAAGAGAAGATGGAGACTCAAATTGAAAATAAAAATTGCATAAGGAAAGGCCCTTCGTGGAGGGAAGTAGGGATTTGTAGAGGTGTCAGAGCTCAAAGCTTAAATTGAAAGATAAAATATTTTTGAGAGGCATACTTCTCCCACCAACAAAAACGACTTAGAGATCTCAATACTTTCTATGCTAGATACATCATAGGCGGTTCCCATACAGAAAATAAACTTTATTCCTTTTTCCACCATTACTTTCACTTTCCATGGCTACCTGTATCCACGGGTGCCCTCCATACCAACACTTTACAAGGAATTTATTATTTGACAACATAAAGTAAATTCATTATTCATTTCGGGACTGGGCATCCCTAATACCTTTGTCATACTCTCGTGCAATGACAAGTGAATAAACACTCATCGTGAGAATAACACATCTAGCATGGAAAACATTGGTCACCCTTCACCGCCTCGCGAGTGGTAGAGCGCACAAAAGAGAAAATTATTTTGAAAACTAGAGATCACACATGCAAATTTGCTTAGAATGGCATGGAAATACCACATATAGGTAGGTATAGTGGAGTCAAAAGGCAAAACTGGTTTGAAGGGTTTTGGATGCACAAGTAGTGATCATACTTAGTGCAAAATGAAGGCTAGCAAATGATTGAGAGGTGACCAACTAAAAAGCGAAAAATCTCATACCCAATCATTAAGCATAAGTAACACCGAATAATTTACCATAAGTAGGATATAAATTTCATTGCATAAATATTGACTTTCATGCTTGCATAAGGAATCACAAACCTTAACATCAATATTCTTACTAAAGCACAATTACTCATCAACGTGACTCACATATCATATTGTCATATCTCAAAACCATTACTACAAATCAAGTTTATTTTGTCCCATGATCTTCATCAAAGTTTTTATTATATCCTCCTTGGATATCTATCACTTTAGGACTATTTTCATATGTTGCTTTTGATAAGCTCAAACAAATTTAAGTGAAGATCATGAGCATAAAATTTTTCTTTCTCTCAAAATAATCTAAGTGAAGCAAGAGAGAATTTCGTAAAAGTTACTAAATCCCAAATAAATCTAAGTGAAGCATGAGAGCATTTCTTCAAAAAAATAACAAAGCACACCGTGCTCAAAAAGATATAAGTGAAGCACTAGGGCAAATCAATGGCTCTAATAATTTAAGTGAAGCATAGGAGCAAGCATAGCATAATTTTTTGGCTCTCTCAAAAGGGTGTGTACAGCAAGGATTCAACACTTATGACACAAATAAAAACAAGAAAAGAGTCATATCATACAAGACGCTCCAAGCAAAACTCATATTATGTGACGAATAAAAATACAGTTTCAAGTAAAATATCGATGGTTGTTAGAAGAAAGCGGGGATGCGACTCGGGGGCATCCCCAAGCTTAGTTGCTTGCTACTTCTTCGAATATTATCTTGGGGTGCCTCGGGCATCCCCAATATTAGCCTTTTTCTAATCCTTATTCCTTCATCCATCGTAAGATCACCCAAAACTTGAAAACTTCGATCACACAAAACTCAAACAAAACCTTCCTAGATCCGTTAGTATAAGAAAACAAACCACTACTATAAGTACTGTAGAAAACCTATTCATATTTTGTTTTTGAATTATATATACTGTATTGCAACTTTTCTATGGCAAAAACTGATCAAAGAAAACCGTAGAATCATCAAAACAAGCACACAACGCAAAGAAAATAGAATATGTCATAAACAGAAGAGTCTGTAGCAATCTGGATATTTTGAATACTTCAGCAACTCCAAATATTCTGCAATAAATTGGTGGACGTGAGAAATTTGTCTATTAATATTATGCAAAAAGAATCAACTCAAATGCACTCTCCTGTTAAAAACAAAAAACAATCTCGTGAGCGCAAAAGTTTCTGTTTTTCTGCAAGATCAAATAAACTTTCACCCAAGTCTTCCCAAAGGCCTTGCTTGGCAAAAACACCAACTGAAACACAAAAGCACAATCATAACAGTAGCATAACTGTGCTAACACACAAGAACATAAATCAACAATAAAAAATAAATTGTATTCATTGGGTTGCCTCCCAACAAGTGCTATCGTTTTACGCCCCTAGCTAGGCATAACGCATAGGATCTAAGTGTTGTCATCTTTGGTTCTAGATCCATAAGATGCCCTCATGATTGATTCATATGGTGGACTAATTCTTGTTCTAGGGAAGTGTTCCGTTCCCTTCTTAAGTGGAAATCGAAATTTAATATTGCATTCTTTCATATCAAGCACGACACCAATAGTACACAAAAATGGTCTACCAAGAATAATTGGACAAGACAGATTGCAATCAATATCAAGAACAATAAAATCTATGGGCACATAATTCCTGTTTGCAATAATAAGAACATCATTCATCTTCCCATAGGCTTTTTAATAGTAGAATCCTCTAAGTGCATATTTAAAGAGCATTCTTCAATATTGGTAAGACCAAGCACATCACATAAAGATTTCAGAATTGTAGAAACACTAGCACCCAAGTCACATAAAGCAAAACACTCATAATTTTTAATCTTGACTTTGATAGTAGGTTCCCACTCATCATGCAATTTTCTAGGAACTGAAGCTTCTAATTCCAACTTTTCTTCAAAAGCTTTCATCATGGCATCAACAATATGTTTAGTCGAAGCTTTATTTTGTTCATAAGCATGGGGTGAATTTATCATGGATTGCAACAAAGAAACACAATCAACCAAAGAGAAACTATAATAATTAAAGTCTTTGTAGTCCAAAATAGTGGGCACATCACTAGTTAAAGTCTTGACCTCTGCAAACCCACTTTTATCAATTTTCTCAACAAGATTTTCACCCTCCGAATCGTAGGGACGCCTACTAACTAAAGTTGACTCTTCTCTAGTCCCTTTTTCATCAATATTAAATTTACTAAACAAAGATTCAAAAGAAGAAATACCAATCATTTTAAGATCTTCATAACTTTTATGATAGTAATCACTAGAAAACGCTCTTTCTAAAAATTCTCTTTTAGCTCTAAGCATAGCGGTTCTTTTCTTACTTTCATCCTTAGAAACATAAAGAGCTTTAATTGATTCTTCAACTTTAGGCACAAAAATTTTCATCTTGAGAGTTTCTACATCATGAGAAATTCTATCAACACTTCTAGACAGATCATCAATTTTATTCAACTTTTCTTCTATCAAAGATTTGAAAGCTTTTTGTGTATTGATAAGTACTTTAATGTTGCTCTCAAGATCAGAGGTGTTTCTATTATTATTATAGGTTGGATTACCATAGGAATTACCATAATTATTAGAGGAATTAATAGGAAAAGGTCTAGGATTAAAATTACCTAAGCATTATTATTGAAATTGTTTTGCGAGACAAAATTCACATCTATGGCATCATTATTTTGCTCAATCAAAGTAGACAAAGGTACATAATTAAAATCAATAGGAGCACTTTTATTAGCAACCAACTTCATAAGAGCATCAACTTTTTCACTCAAAGAATTTATTTCTTCTATGGAATTGACTTTTTTTACTAGTAGGAGCTCTTTCGGTATGCCATTGTGAGTAATTTGCCATAATGTTGTCTAGCAATTTAGTAGTTTCACCCAAAGTAATTTCCATAAAATTACCCCTCACGACAGAATCTAAAAGATTGTGAGAAACAAAATTCAATCCCGCATAAATTTTTTGTATGATCATTCAAAGATTTAACCCATGAGTTGGGTAATTCCTTAGCATCAATTCCATCCTTTCCCAAGATTGTGCAACATGCTCATGTTCAAGTTGCTTGAAATTCATGATCTGGGTTCTAAGGGAAATATTTTTTGCGGGCGGAAAATACTTAGTAACAAAAGCATCATTGCACTTGTTCCAAGAATCGATACTATTGCGAGGTAGAGAACAAAACCAGATTTTTGTGTGATCTCGCAAAGAAAACGGAAATAATTTCAACTTCACAACATCATTGTCCACATATTTTTTCTTTTGCATATCGCATAATTCTACGAATGTGTTAAGATGGGACGCGACATCCTCATTAGGAGTACCGGCAAATTGATCTTCCATGACGAGATTCAGCAAAGCAGTATTAATATCACAAGACTCCGCACTAGTGGCGGGAGGTGCAATCGGAGTGCTAATAAAATCATTGTTGTTGGTATTTGAAAAATCACACAACTTGGTATTCTCTTCAGTCATGATGACTACGCAACAAGATTGCACTCAAAAACAGATCTCACGAGAAAACGGCGAACGAAAAAGAGGGCGAATAAAACGGCAATTTTTTGTGAAATGGGGGAGAGGAAAATGAGAGGAAAATGGCAAATAATGTAAATTGCAAGGAGGTGAGATTTGTGATTAGGAACCTGGTTGATGTTGAAGATCCTCCCCTCCCCGGCAACGGCACCAAAGATTCCTATTGATGTCTGCTAAAACTAAGTCGGTATTTCCCCAAAGAGGAAAGGATGATGCAGTATAGCGACAGAAGGTATTTCCCTCAGTGATGAGACCAAGGTTATCGAACCAGTAGGAGAACCTCCTCACACCACGTAAACAGCACCTGCACACAAATAACAAATACTCGCAACCCAACGTGTTAAAGGGGTTGTCAATCCCTTTCGGGTACGGCGCCTAAAGATAGGCAAATAACGTGAGGTAAAAGTGGTAGATAGGATAAATAGATCACGGAACAAATAAAATGCAGCAAGGTATTTTTGTATTTTTGGTTTAACAGACCTGAAAATAAATGGAAAGGAAAATAGATCACTAAGGCAAATATGATGAAAAGACACCCGGGGGCCGTAGGTTTCATAGTGGCTTCTCTCGGGAAAAATAGCAAACAGTCGGAAAACAATTACTGTTGGGCAATTGATAGAACTTCAAATAATCATGATGATATCCAGGCAATGATCATTATATAGGCATCACGTCCAAGATTAGTAGACCAACTCCTGCCTGCATCTACATTATTACTCCACACATCGACCGCTATCCAGCATGCATCTAGTGTATTAAGTTCATGGAAAAACGTAGTAATGCAATAAGAATGATGACATGATGTAGACAAGATCCATTTATCTATTGGCTTTAGATATAGACTCCATCTTGTTATCCTTAGTAGCAACGATACATACGTGTCGGTTCCCCTTCTGTCACTTGGATCAAGCATCGTAAGATCGAACCCATTACAAAGCACCTCTTCCCATTGCAAGATAAATAGGTCAAGTTGGCCAAACAAAACCCAATTATCAGAGAAGAAATACGAGGCTATAAGCAATCATGCATATAAGAGATCAAAGAAGACTCAAATAACTTTCATGGATAAAAACATAGATCCGATCATAAACTCAAAGTTCATCGGATCCCAACAAGCACACTGCAAAAAGGCTTATATCATATGGATCTCCAAGAGACTATTGTATTGATAATCAAGAGAGAGAGAGAGGAAGCCACCTAGCTACTAACTACGGACCCGTAGGTCTACAAAGAACTACTCACGCATCATCAGAAAGGCACCAATGGAAGTGGTGAACCCCTCCGTGATGGTCTGTGAGGGATTCCCAGACTAGGGGGTGTCCGGATAGCCGAACTATCATCTTCGGCCGGACTCCTGGACTATGAAGATACAAGATTGAGGACTTCGTCCCGTGTCCGGATGGGTCTTTCCTTGGCGTGGAAGGCAAGCTTGGCGATATGGATATGTAGATCTCCTACCATTGTAACCGACTCTGTGTAACCCTAACCCTCTTCGGTGCCTATATAAACCGGAGGGTTTTAGTTCGTAGGACGAACGACAATCATACCATAGGCTAGCTTCTAGGGTTTAGCCTCTCTGATCTCGTGGTAGATCTACTCTTGTACTACCCATATCATCAATATCAATCAAGCAGGAGTAGGGTTTTACCTCCATCGAGAGGGCCCGAACCTGGGTAAAAACATCGTGTCCCCTGTCTCCTGTTACCATCCGCCTAGACGCATAGTTCGGGACCCCCTACCCGAGATCCGCAGGTTTTGACAACGACGGTCTCCAGATTGGATCTGGTGGTTCTGGACTCTGCGGTGGCTGGAATTGATTTTCGCCGACTCCCCTAGGGTTTCTGGAATATTGAGGTATTTATAGAGCAAAAATGTGGTTCAGGGGGCACCCGAGGTGGGCACAACCCACCAAGGCGCGCCTGGGCCTCCTGGCGTGCCCTGGTGGGTGCTGCTCCCCTCAGGGCACCCCCAGGTGCTTCCTTGGCCCACTGGATGTCTTCTGGCCCAAAAAATCCTCCAGGAGTTTCGCTGTGTTTCGACTCCGTTTGATATTGATTTCCTGCTATGTAAAAAACATGCAGAAAACAGCAACTAGCACTGGGGATTATGTCAATAGGTTAGTACCAAAAATGATATAAAATGACTATAAAATGATTGTAAAACATCCAAGGATGATAATATAACCGCATGGAACAATAAAAAATTATAGATACGTTGGAGACGTATCAACCCCATTATGGAATTTTACATGTATCACAAAATTCTTCTAGAGACATTCCATAGGATCTATTATATAAGTGAAACAAGACTCTAGAACTGCAAGAGTGATACTCAAACTTTTTAGTGAATGAATGTGTAAGGTCGTAGTGTTGAGTGCACTTATCTGCGATGAAGGGAGCGGGCTTAGTATTATGAACGTATTGATCGAATTCTTCCCTAATACCTGCACCTATCATGAATTCATCACATGGTCACCGGAATGATTTTGCTTCGGCGATCCATGCAGAACTTTCCCTTGGTTTGACGTACACTTGTCGTACCGAGCTCTCACTCGAGGATCCCTGCAAGGACCTGCTCCTCGAAAAGCTCCTCCTAAAGAAGTTCATTTTCCTACGAACAAGTTTTTAAAAATTTTGGGCCACAAATGATGTCAATAAAACTTCACAAGGTTGATAGCAACTACTCATATGGATGTATAGAGGCTATATAAGGCATTCAAACTACTTGGAACTCAAATAATTCAACATGCAAGCTCATTTTCAGTAGCACCAAGAGTAGCTAATTAAGCAAAATATAATCCACTAATGCAAAAACTAATTGGAGCAATGGAGGAGTCACATACCAAGGAGAAATCCCTTGAAACAGTTTCGAAAATGGAGCTCCAAGCAAAGAGATCAAAAATCTCAGCTTTGGGAGCAAGAACACAAGGGAGAGCAACCACGATTTTTTTCTGGAGGTAGGAGATGAAGTGGGCTAAAGGGATAAGTGAGTGTGTCCCTGTGGCACCCACAACGTACCTTGGCACACCCCGGGGGGATGGCCACGCCCAGTTTCCTGGTGAGCACCAAGGGCACCCCACTGGGTTGTGTCCAGTGCCAAAATTTCTTATATATTCTAGAAAAATTAATGTTAAAATTTTTACGACATTCTAAGCACTTTTATTTTTGGGCCATTTTTTATTACATGGATAATTCCAAAAACAGGATAATCATGGTGAAAGAGTCCAGGACTAAGGGGTCCTCGGGCCATCGACCTATTACACATGGGCCAGACTGACGGGCCACTATGGGCCCAAGATAGAGTGCGGCCTCGTGACCGGACAGGAGATCATCGGAGTCGTGGTGTGTCCTCCAAGTCAGGTTTAGTGTGATCTTTCCTTCATTGTAACTGATGGCTTGTAACCCTAACCCTACTGGTGTCTATATAAACCGGAGGGTTTAAGAGCCTTAGGGAGAGCTACATTTATCACCTCATACCTTAGGGTTTAGCTCACTTGATCTCAAGGTAGATCTACTATGTAACCATACCATACATCAAATACAAACAAGCAGGACGTAGGGCTTTACCTCTTCGAGAGAGCCCGAACATGGGTAAATTCCGTGTTCATCATCCCTTGTTCCCCATCGATCCTAGCTCCACAGCCTGGGACCCCCTACCCGAGATCTGCCGGTTTTGACACCGACATTGGTGCTTTAATTGAGAGTTCCGTTGTTGGATCGCCAAAGGATCAATGGCTCGCCTAATTATCGGAGAAGGCATCGGCTCCGGGGACCTCTTTGTGCTTGACCAACTCTTCGCGTTTGGAAGCATCGTGTTGCACGCCAACCCAAATGGTCGTCTAGTTCGGATCAACAACTTTGCACCCAAGCACCGGATTCGATTCGGCAATCTGGAGTACATTGTCGACACTCGAGGCGATCTAGTTTTCCATGGATTTCCTGCACCCGCTCTAGCACCTTTCCCAGATCCAATCTATGGATCGACCCCATCCTTCGGCCAGCCTCGAGCTCGGACGTCTCCGCCTTGAACGGAGGCCGGGAATCCCTCTCGACCACTCCCGCAATAATCACCGAAGACTCATCTTCGGGTCATAATGCGGAAGCAATGTTTGGACACCGAGAATCGCTCTCGGCCAAACCCTCTCCTTGCAACACGCCTACGGCCTTGAGCCCCAGCGACGAGTCAACTTTCGGTGGCCTCGAGTCATCCCTAACTGAACTCCCCCTCGGCAATCCGGCTCTGAGCCCTAGTATGGAAGCAGTATCCGAAGACCAGGTCTTGCCCTTGGTTTCTTACGACTGTCCGGCTCCGGGCCTCGAGGTTAACTCAGCCCTCGAAGATCCAGACCTGGTCCAGGCCCGGATCATTCCTTGCCCTGCCACGTAAGAAACCAGCCCCCGACGGCCACCGCATACCGGTCCGACTACCCTCACCCTACTAAGCGAGGTGTTGCACCGAATACAGATGATGGCTATTCGAGAGGACTCGCCTTTGACTTGCATTCAACAGCACTTTGAGGCATATCTCGGGGAATTTTGGGTCCCACCCACCCCCCATCTTGTGGCCATGATCGAGGACTTAACCGGCATGCTGTACTACACTTTGGAAAACGCCTATTCCATGGACGAGATAGCAGAGCCACCGCCAACACCGACGCTCACCCCCTGTCACCGGCCGCTGGACGGCCACATCCACTTACGATATTTACATGGTGGACACTCTGAAGGACGATGACACCCCCAAGAAGGATAGCAGCAAGTCCGGTGATGTGATGCACAGGCGCCGCAGACAACACCGTCGCTCCAAGGCATGCCGAAGCCATGACAGCAACACAGACACCAGAGAGAACGGCACTCCGGATAACGCGGACAACCTCGAGGACCATGGTGCTGATGAGCAACCTCAAGCCAATCAGGAGGAGGAAGACCCTCTCAACCTATAGGACCTAGGCGATTCCAAAGATAGCAACTACCTCCCACCCCCCCCTCCAAAGAGGAGTTTAGTTTGGGCGAAGAGGATTTCATCATCCCCAAAGACCCTCTGGATCAAGAGCAGGTCAAACGGCAGCTTATTGCCATCGTGCGTAGCCTGAAGAAACAGCAATAGAGAATAAAGGCCGCCGAGCAAGATACGCTCAATGACAGATGGACTAAAGTCCTAGTTGCCGAAAAAGGGTACGGCTATGAGCGGCAGACCAAAATTTACCCAATGCGAAAGCTTCTGACGCAATTTGACGATGAGCCCATAGAGCCAGCACCTGCACGGCACACTCGGGCGGACCAGCCGGACCAACCCCTAGAGGACGGGATAGGCCGGCTGATAAAACCGAATGGCCTCTCGCTCCACTGCGCCATCCAGGCAAGGAGCCAGTTTGGCCTACCTATGAGTACGATTGATGACGCGACCTAGATGCCCGTGCAGGTCTGACAAGGTCCATCTATGGACCCAAAGACAACTCTCCTGTTCGACAGGACAGTTACGAAGTCTGGCTAGACCGAAATGACAGAGCTCGGGAACAACAACGAGCCCGGATGGCAGATGGTCTCTCGTGCAATGTAGCCCGAGTCAGCGGAGCCGCTCACCCTCTGTGCTTCACAGATCGAGTAATGCAGCACCAATTCCCGGAGGGCTTCAAGCCCGTAAATATCGAGTCCTACGACGAAACGACGGATCTGGCCATATGGATAGAAGACTTCCTACTACACATACACATGGCATGTGGTGACAACCTTCACGCCATCAAATACCTACCATTGAAGCTCAAAGGTCTGGCTCTACACTGGCTAAATAGCCTCCCCGAAGACTCCATAGGATGTTGGGAGGAGCTCGAGGATGCTTTTTGAGCCAACTTTCAGAGTACTTATGTTCAGCCTCCGGACGCCGATGACCTGAGCCACGTAATCTAGCAGCCCCACGAGTCAGCCCGGTAATTCTGGAACTGCTTTTTGACCAAGAAGAACCAAATCGTTGACTGTCCGGATACCGAAGCCATAGCCGCCTTCAGGTATATATTCAAGATGAATGGCTAGCAAGGCAGCTCAGCTAGGACACGCCGAAGACAATAGCGGTGCTTACCTCCCTCATGACCCGTTTCTGTGTCGGGAGGATAGTTGGTTGGCTTGTAGAAGCACCAACCCCGAAGCCCCCGGCACCTGGGATGGGAATGGGAAGCCACGGCGTAACAAGAACAAGCATCACCACAACGACAACGAATCCGATGAAACGGCAGCAAATGCCAGATTCCGTCATCCGAGGTCCAGATCATGAAATAAGCCCTCTAAAGGCAATCAGGATGGGCCAACTAAACTAGACGCAATCCTGGACAGGCCCTGCGAGATTCATGGCACCACCTAAAAGCATGCTAACCACATCAACCGTAATTGTTGGGTGATAAAGCAAGCCGGCAAGCTCACAGCCGAAGACTCGGGCAAAAGCCCGCGAAGCAAGGATGATGAGGAGCCCCGTAGGCCGAATAGTGGAGGCCAAAAATCCTTCCCTTCTGAGGTTAATACGGTGAATATGATCTACGCCACCCATACACCAAGGAAGGACAGGAAGCGCGCGCTACGGGATTTGTACGTCGTCGAGCCCATAGCACCGAAGTCCAACCCGTGGTTGGCTTGCCCGATCACCTTTGACCGCAGGGACCATCCAACTAGTATCTTTCATGGAGGATCGGTGGCCCTGGTACTTGACCCATTATCGATGGGTACCACCTCACGAGAGTCCTAATGGATGGAGGCAACAGCCTTAACCTGATTTACACAGACACAGTGAGGAATAGGGGGATCGATCTATGAAGGATCAAACCCAGCAACACCACCTTCAAGGGGCCCGTTTGTATGTACTGCGGTTGGTGTGTTGTCAGAACCGCTCCCCCCGGGCCGCTCGCGCGAGCAGCTACAGAGGACCCCCAACCCTCGAGCAGAGGCGCCGGATCTGCCCCCTCCTCGGCCGCTGCCACCGCCAGCGCCGGCAGTGGTGGCCGCGCTCTGTCGTCAAAGGCGGCGAGCGAGGCGGCGCGTCCTGGATGGCTACTCCTTCACGCAGAGGCGGGCTGTCTGCGGGGCTGTGCAGGGGCTGGCGCGGGCGGCGGCGCGGTTCTTCGCCGGCGTGCGGCAGGGGACGTGGAGGAGCGGTGTGGTGGTGGCGGTCGGGCATGGGCAGCGGTGTGTTGGTGGAGGACGGGCGCGCCGGTGTTGTCTCAAGGTGGCGGCACGAGCTCCAGGCCAGATCCATGGTGGCGCAGAGAGGCTCGGCCAGGAGGTCCCTGGCGAGCAGCGTGCGTCCGACCATCGATGGGTTGTATGGCGAGCGGTGTTCTTCTACTGGCGACGCAGGGGTGAAGGCGCAGTCTGCGGTGGGTCGGGTTAGATCTGGGCCTGCTCGGTTCCGATCTGGAGCATGGGGGTCGGTGGCTTTGCAAGGTCGTCCCTTGAGTGGATGACGGCCGTTGCGGGCGGTCCTTGTCCTCCCGGTGGTGTTGGTTGGCTGTTGTCCTTCCCGTCGGGGTGGAGGTGTGGATGGCTCCATGTTCCCCTCAGCCTTGGTGGTGGGGTGGCCGGTGGCACATTTCACGATGGTGGCCGCTGATGCAAGGCGGGGAGTGTGGCGGTGTGGTAGATCCAGGCAAGGTGTGCAACAAGGTAGTGGAGGAGGGTGGTGTGCCAGCTCTGACGGTGGCGGCATCGTGAGCTCAGCCATGGAGGCGGCGTCGCTGAGGAGGCCCTGCCAGGAAGGAGATCCTGGCTGGCAGCGGGCGGTCGGCCGCCTCCGCGTGAGGGGCGGGCGGTGATGCCTCGAAGGCGTTGGCGCCGGAGTGGTCGGAGGCGTGGGTCAGATCCATTCCTGTGGTAGTCTCCTGGTGTGGGTGAAGGCTGACGTGGTGGCTCTGGCACTTGCTCGACATGGTTGGATGTTGCTGCTCCTTGGTTGTGATTGGTGGATTGGGCCGCATTCTCCCTGCAGTGCGGGTGGGGAGGAACACTGATGTGCGGCTTCGACAACAATTTGCTGCGATGACGGCGGTGCGAGGCATCTGGGTCAATGCTGACCGTAACCTTGGAGGTGTGGAGATGCGCGGCATTACGGATGAAAATCATGTCCGGTTCTGACCGGGCCGGCGGCGATGGCACCCGTGGGTGTCGTTCTCCTCCTCGGAGGCGTCATCAAGTGTGTCGCCATCCCCCTCGCCTGCTTGGGTTTGGCAGCTGTCTTCGGGCAAAAGCCTTGATTCTGTGCTGGATCGACATGATGGCGGCGTCTTCGATGTCGTCCCTCTGTTGGGAGCATCGAGCCAGGAGACTTGATGATCCTATGTTGCGCTCCTCCGGTGTTTGTCGTTGCCCTGATCGTTCTGCTCCGGCGCAATTTATGGTCGTCGCTGGTGATTCCAAGATGGTGCCTTCTTCTGGAGTTACTATTCTTCGAAGGTGACTGACGTCGGTCGAGACGCGGCGAGGCTCTTAGTTTTTGGCAGGCTATGTTACGTTGTAGTTGTGTTGTCGTGTGTGGATGTATGTGGCTTGCGAGATGTGGAGTTGTGCTATGCTCGTTGTGTTGGGGAACGTAGTAATTTCAAAAAAATTCCTACGCACATGCAAGATCATGGTGATGCATAGCAACGAGAGGGGAGAGTGTTGTCCACGTACCCTCATAGACCGAAAGCGGAAGCGTTAGAACAACGTGGTTGATGTAGTCATACGTCTTCACGGCGCGACCGATCAAGCACCGAAACTACGACACCTCTGAGTTATAGCACACGTTCAGCTCGATGACGATCCCCGGACTCCGATCCAGCAGGGTGTTGGGGAAGAGTTCCATCATCACGAAGGCGTGGTGACGATCTTGATGTTCTACCTTCGTAGGGCTTCGCCTAAGCACCGCTACAATATTATCGAGGACATTGGTGGAGGGGGGCACCGCACACGGCTAAGAGATCAAGAGATCAATTGTTATGTCTTAGAGGTGTCCCCCTGCCCCCGTATATAAAGGAGCCAAGGGGGCGGGGCCGGCCGGCCAAGGAGGGCGCGCCAAGGGGGAGTCCTACTCCCACCGGGAGTAGGACTCCCTTCTTTCCTAGTTGGAGAAGGAGAAGGGGGGAAGGAGGAGGGAGAGGGGAAGGAAAGGGGGGCCGCCCCCTCTCCTTGTCCTATTTCGACTAGGGGGGAGGGGGCGCGGCCAGCCCTTGCCTCCTCTCTTCCTCTCCACTAGGGCCCATGTAGGCCCATTAAGCCCCCCGGGGGGGTCCGGTAACCTCCCGGTACTCCGGTAAAATCCTGATTTCACCCGGAACACTTCCGATATCCAAATATAGGCTTCCAATATACCAATCTTCATGTCTCGACCATTTCGAGACTCCTCGTCATGTCCATAATCTCATTCGGGACTCCGAACAAACTTTGGTACATCAAAACTCATAAACTCATAATATAACTGCCATCGAAACCTTAAGCGTGCGGACCCTACGGGTTCGAGAACTATGTAGACATGACCTAGAACTGTTTCCGGTCAATAACCAATAGCGGAACCTGGATGCTCATATTGGCTCCTACAAATTCTACGAAGATCTTTATCGTTCAAACCGCATAACAACATATGTTGTTCCCTTTGTCATAGGTATGTTACTTGCCCTAGATCCGATCGTCGGTATCCAATACCTAGTTCAATCTCGTTACTGGCAAGTCTCTTTACTCGTTACGTAATGCATCATTCCGTAACTAACTCATTATCTACATTGCTTGCAAGGCTTATAGTGATGTGCATTACCGAGAGGGCCCAGAGATACCTCTCCGACAATCGGAGTGACAAAACCTAATCTCGAAATACGCCAACTCAACATGTACCTTCGGAGACACCTGTAGAGCTCCTTTATAATCACCCAGTTATGTTGTGACGTTTGGTAGCACACAAAGTGTTCCTCCGGTAAACGGGAGTTGCATAATCTCATAGTTGTAGGAACTTGTATAAGTCATGAAGAAAGCAATAGCAACATACTAAACGATCAAGTGCTAAGCTAACGGAATGGGTCAAGTCAATCACATCATTATCCTAATGATGTGATCCCGTTAATCAAATGACAACATATGTCTATGGTTATGAAAAATAACCATCTTTGATTAATGAGCTAGTCAAGTAGAGGCATACTAGTGACGTTAAGTTTGTCTATGTATTCACACATGTATCATGTTTCCGGTTAATACAATTCTAGCATGAATAATAACCATTTATCATGATATGAGGAAATAAATAATAACTTTATTATTGCCTCTAGGGCATATTTCCTTCAGTCTCCCACTTGCACTAGAGTCAATAATCTAGTTCACATCGCCATGTGATTTAACACCAATGTTCATATCTGTATATGATTAACACCCATAGTTCACATCGTTATGTGAACAACACCCAAAGGGTTTACTAGAGTCAATAATATAGTTCACATAGCTATGTGATTAACACCCAAAGAGTACTGAGGTGTGATCATGTTTTGCTCGTGAGAGAAGCTTAGTCAACGGGTCTGTCACATTCAGAGTCGTATGTATTTTGCAAATATTCTATGTCTACAATGCTCTGCACGGAGCTACTCTAGCTAATTGCTCCCACTTTCAATATGTATCCAGATTGAGACTTAGAGTCATCTGGATCAATGTAAAAACTTGCACCGATGTAACTCTTTACGACGGGCTCTTTTATCACCTCCATAATCGAGAAATATTTCCTTAGTCCTTACTAAGGATATTCTTGACCAATGTCCAGTGATCTACTCCTAGATCACTATTGTACTCCCTTGCCAAATACAGAGCAAGGTATACAATAGGTCTGGTACATAGCATAGCATACTTTATAGAACCTATGATTGAGGCATAGGGATTGACTTTCATTCTCTTTTCTATTTTCTATCGTGGTCGGGATTTGAGTCTTACTCAATTTCACACCTTTGCAACACAGGCAAGAACTCTTTCTTTGACTGTTCCATTTTGAACTACTTCAAAACTTGACAAGGTATGTACTTATTGAAAAACTTATCAAGCGTCTTGATCTATCTCAATAGATCTTGATGCTCAATATGTAAGTAGCTTTACTGAGGTCTTTCTTTTAAAGAACTCCTTTCAAATACTCCTTTATGCTTTCCAAAAAAATTCTACATCATTTCTGATCAACAATATGTTACTCACATATATTTATCAGAAAAGCGGTAGTGCTCCCACTCACTTTATTGTAAATACGGACTTCTCCAAAAGTCTGTATAAAACCATATGCTTTGATCAACTCATCAAAGCATATATTCCAACTCTGAGATGCTTGCACCAGTCCATAGATGGATCGCTGGAGCTTGCACATTTTGTTAGCACCTTTAGGATTGACAAAACCTTCTGGCTGCATCATATACAACTCTTCTTTAAGAAAACCATTAAGGAATGCAGTTTTGACATCCATTTGCCTGATTTCATAAAATGTGGCAATTGCTAACATGATTCGGACAGACTTAAGCATCGCTACAGTTGAGAAAATCTCATTGTAGTCAACACCTTGAACTTGTCGAAAAACCTTTTTGCGACAAGTCGAGCTTTGTAGATAGTAACACTACTACCAGCGTCTGTCTTCCTCTTGAAGATCCATTTATACAATATGGCTTGCTGATCATCGGGCAACTCCACCAAAGTCCACACTTTGTTCTCATACATGGATCCCATCTCAGATTTCATGGCCTCAAGCCATTTTGCGGAATCTGGGCTCATCATCGCTTCCTCATAGTTCGTAGGTTCATCATGGTCTAGTAACATGACTTCCAGAACAGGATTACTGTAGCACTCTGGTGCGGACTATACTTTGGAAGACCTACGAGGTTTTGTAGTAACTTAATCTGAAGTTTCATGATCATCATTATTAGCTTCCTCACTAATTGGTGTAGGAATCACTAGAACTGATTTCTGTGATGAACTACTTTCCAATTCGGGAGAAGGTACAAATTACCTTATCAAGCTCTACTTTCCTCCCACTCACTTCTTTCGAGAGAAACTCATTCTCTAGAAAGGATCCATTCTTAGCAACGAATGTTTTGCCTTCGGATCTGTGATAGAAGGCGTACCCAACAGTTTCTTTTGGGTATTCTATGAAGACACACTTTGTAACGCCCCGGATTCTTTGCGCCAGGTGTCTGCCAGTTATTCGCCGTAGTTGCCATGTCATTTGCTTGTGTGTTGCACTTTGCCATGTCATCATATGCATTTCATATCATGTCATCATGTGCATTTCATTTTGCATATGTGTTCATCTCATGCATCCGAGCATTTTCCCCGTTGTCCGTTTTGCAATCCGGCACTCCTATGTCATCCGGCGGTCCCTTTTGACCTCTTCTCTTGTGAGGGTATTAAACTTTCTCGGAATGCCCCGAGGTTTGTCAAGCGGCCTTGGTATAGCACCGGTAGACCGCCTGTCAAGTTTCGTGCCATTTGGAGGTCGTTTGATACTCCAATGGTTAACCGGGTAACCGCAAAGCCCCCTTTGAGTTGCAGCCCAACACCCCCTCCAAAGTGGCCCAAAACCCATCTAACTCCCCTCTATGCTCTCGGTCGTTCGATCACGATCGCGTGGCCGAAAACCGCACCTCATTTGGACTCTCCTAGCTCCCTCTACCTATAAATATGTGCTCCCCCCGGATTTTCGCGCAGATGAAACCCTAGCCCCGCTCCTCCCCGCCGCCGGACATGTCCGCCTCCGCGTCGGACGTGTCCACCGCCGCCGCCACCTCACCCCAGCCAATCATAGGCCTCCACGTCAGCGCCGCCGCCTCCCGTGGCCAACGGGAGCGCGCCACGTGGCCTCCGCCGCGCCCCCGCGCCGCCGGCCCGCCGGGCCCGAGGCCGGCCCGCCCGCGCCGCGACCGGGCCCCGGCCGCGCCCCGCGCCGCCCGTCCCGCCACCGCCACAGTGCCCTCGCCGCCGGTCCCCACCGCCGGCCACCTCCTCCGCCCGCCGCCGCCGCAGGCCCGCGCTCCGCCGCCGCCCCCGGGACCCGCCGGCGCCTCCCCGCCGCCGTCCGGCGCCCGCCGCCCGACCCGCCCCGCGCCTCCTCCTTCAGCCGCCGCCGCCCCTCGCCGGCCGGAGCCGAGTTCCGCCGCCGCGGTCCGGCCCCGCCCCAGCGTCCCTCCGCCTTCCTCCGCCGGGATCCGGCCGGATCCGGCGAGGAGCGCCCAGATCCGGTCCGGATCTGCCTCCCCGACACCTCTCCGGCCACCACCACGTCCAGCTCCGGTGACCTCACTCCGGCGAGCCTCGGTTTCCGTGCCCGTTGACTTTCCCGCGAGGTCTATTTCTCACTAAGCCCCAGATTTCATACTTTATCATGCCATATTCATCGCATTGTATCTCTGCATCTGTAGCTCCGTTTCGTGCGTGTAGTATGTCAAATTGTTCGTCCCGACGAGTACTTCATTACGTTACATTGCATCATTTTCATTTGAGCTCATCTTGATGCCCGAAATGCTGTTGGAAGAGTGCATATTGATGTTAATCTGCTGAAACTGTTATAACTTGTTCATTAATCATTTTTGCCATGATTGATGTGTGCATCCTATGAGGTTGATGTCTTCATGTGTTTTGATCTATGCCATGCCATCTTTCCAGGGGTGTATGCCATGTATTTTTTGTGATCAATGTGGTGACTAGCACAAGCATGCAAACTAGGCTTCGTGATATTGCTGATTTTAGTCCCTGTTCTGCTGTTATTTTGATGCCATGTAAACTTGATGCTACAGAGAGATCCATAATTATTTTGAGATACTTCAGTAAGGGTGTTTTGAACATATGGTTATTGTATATCCATTCATGCCCTTGTTTGCAATTATGGAGTAGCCTAGCATGTCATTTGAGTGCTCTACTTTTGCTTCAAAATGTTTCCTGGCAGATTGTTTACTTGTTAATCAATTTAGCCAAGGTTGTTATAGTTGACCCTTGCATGCTATGGACTTCTTCTTGACTTGGTTTGTTTCACAAACATGCCTTCTTGATGATGCTATGCTTATCTTGTCATGCAATGACTTGTGGTGAGTGAATAGAGCTTGTTAAGTAGTGTACTTGTTGTTGCTGTTTTCCTGACAGATTCTGTTATATTTTGTTGCTATGTAAACATGCTTCTACTAATCATTCTATGCATAATATGGAGATGTTCTATAAACATGTTTTGATCTACGTGTTATGCCCTATCCATCCAGGCCCCTGGTTGCATCTATAGCTTGCTGTAGATTGTTCATATCTTGCTCCAAAGTTGCTTGATAATTTTGCTATCAGCCTGTTAACATTAAGTTCACTAGTTCCCATGTGTTTTCCTAGTGATCCATGAACCCTATGAACTTGCTCTTGCCATGCTTAGCTTCATAAACATGTGTTCTTACTGTTGGTTGCCTTGCCATGCCATGTATTGCTCTGTAGTGAGTGGTTCAAGCTCACCAACATGCCTACTTATTGTTGTTCCTGCCATGTATGAATCTGTAATATAACTTGCCATGTTTACATGGGTGCCATCATATCTTCTGATCCTTTTTGGCTTATGGTCAGTAAGGGTCTTTTGATCTATGCATTTAGTAGTATCATGCCATGCCTTTGTTTGCCATGTTAAGTTCCTGTAACATGTTGTTTGCTTGCTCTAAACATTGCAACCTGATGTTATTTCCTGATAAGTCTGAAACTGTTATTATTTGCAATCTTCCCATGTCCTTTTGAGCATGTTCTAGTTGTTTCTGGAGATAGCTCAGTGTTCATGTTTTGTTATGCTTTACGTGTACTTCATGCCCATGCCTTTTGTTATTATGTTGGGGTGCTGTAGCATATTGTTTTGATGCTTGCAATATGCCTAGTTGCTGTTATGGACAGATTGTTGCTATGACTTGTATAGTGTGTATGTGTTGCCCCGTTGCTCCGTTTTGAGTGTGCTCTATATGAAACTTGCTTGATTTTGCATGTAGTTTCATATTATCATGTTGCATCCTTGTTTTGAGGTGTTTGCTTGATGCTTGTATGCATTTTGCATCAATGCCATGCTTAACTTGTTTTGCTCATATCTTCTAGCCCGTAGCTCCGAATCTAATGAACTTTATATGTAACTTGACTAGAATTTCGTGTAGATCATCTTGGTGCATCTTAACTTGCTGTTTAACAACTTGAACATAAGGTTTATTCAGTTCTGGACCAATTTCGAAATATGCATATGAGGACTTACCGGAATTGTTATATGTTGTTCCCGGCCTCATTTAAACTTGCCTTAATGTGTTGGTCTTGTATGCATCATCTTTTGCCATGAGTAGCTTCATGTAGCTTTGTCATGCATCATGCTTGTTGTGCATCATGCCTTGTTCATGTGTGGTGTGTTTACCATGTTGTGTGTTTCTTCTCGATAGTTCCCGTTTCGTTGCGATCGTGAGGGTTCGTTCGTCTACGTGTGGTTCGTCTTCGTGGCTTTATCTTCTTCATGGACTCATTCTTCTTCCTAGCGGGATTTCAGGCAAGATGACCGCTACCCTGGATCTCACTACTATCATTGCTATGCTAGTTGCTTCGTTCTATCGCTATGCTGCGCTACCTATTACCTGTTTATCAAGCCATCCCATATTGCCATGAACCTCTAACCTTTGACACCTTTCCTATGCAAACTGTTGTTTGGCCATCTTACCGCTTTTGCTCAGCCCCTCTTATAGCGTTGCTAGTTGCAGGTGAAGTTGAAGATTTCTCCATGGTGGACATGATTTTTGGTTGGGATATCACAATATCTCTTATATTATTAATGCATCTATATACTTGGTAAAGGGTGGAAGGCTCGGCCTTATGCCTGGTGTTTTGTTCCACTCTTGCCGCCCTAGTTTCCGTCATACCGGTGTTATGTTCCCGGATTTTGCGTTCCTAACGCGGTCGGGTGATTTATGGGACCCCCCTGACAGTTCGCTTTGAATAAAACTTGTCCAGCAAGGCCCAACCTTGGTTTTACCATTTGCCTCACCACCACCTACTTTTCCCTTGGGAGTCGCTCTCTCGAGGGTCATCTTTATTATAGCCCCCCCCCCCCCGGGGCCAATGCTTGTCTAAGTGTTGGTCCAAACTAGAGCACCGTGCGGGACCATTCCTTGGCAACTTGGATTCGTCGGTACCTGTACGCTTCACTTATCCAGTGTTGCCCTTAGAACGAGATATGTGCAGCTCCTATCGGGATTGTCGGTGCATCGGGCGGCTTTGCTGGTCTTGTTTTACCATTGTCGAAATGTCTTGTAAACCGGGATTCCGAGACTGATCGGGTCTTCCTGGGAGAAGGTCTATTCCTTCGTTGATCGCGAGAGCTTGTCATGGGCTAAGTTGGGACACCCCTGCAGGGTATAAACTTTCGAGAGCCGTGCCTGCGGTTATGTGGCAGATGGGAATTTGTTAATGTCCGGTTGTAGATAACTTGACACCAGATCCGAATTAAAATGCATCAACCGCGTGTATAGCCGTGATGGTCTCTTCTCGGCGGAGTCCGGGAAGTGAACACGGTTTCTGGGTTATGTTTGACGTAAGTAGGTGTTCAGAATCACCTCTTGATCATTGCTAGTTGACGACCGTTCCGCTTGTTTCTCTTCTCGCTCTCATTTGCGTATGTTAGCCACCATACTATGCTTAGTCGCTGCTGCAACCTCACCACTTTACCCCTTCCTTCCCATTAAGCTTTGCTAGTCTTGATACCCATGGTAGTAGGATTGCTGAGTCCTCGTGGCTCATAGATTACTTCAACAACAGTTGCAGGTATAGGTTATGCGATGATCATGACGCGAGAGCGATGCTTACTTGTGTTGAGTTCTTCTTCTGCTTCTGTTTATGATTCATCTGTAGTTGGATGTTGTTCTTGTATGATGTATTGTTGTATTCGTGTGGCATTGTATGCCTCTTGTATGTATCCCCATCTATTATGTAATGTTGATGTAATGATATCCACCTTGCAAAAGCGTTTCAATATGCGGGTCTATCCTTGGTGGGACCTTCGAGTTCCTTTTGGATAGGGTCGCATATTGGGCGTGACACACTTCTCCAATTTGGGTTCGAGCTTATCAGGTGAAACTTTTTCACATAAGCATCGCAGCTCCAAACTTTAAGAAACGACAGCTTAGGTTTATAACAAAACCATAGTTCATACGGTGTCGTCTCAACGGATTTAGATGGTGCCCTATTTAATGTGAATGTAGCTATCTGTAATGCATAACCCCAAAATGATATTGGTAACTCGGTAAGAGACATCATTAATCGCACCATATCAAATAAAGTGCGGTTATGAAGTTCGGACACATCGTTACGCTGTGGTGTTCCAGGTGGCATGAGTTTGTGAAACTATTCCACATTCTTTTGACTGAAGGCCAAACTCGTAACTCAAATATTCATCTCCATGATCATAACGTAGAAACTTTATTTTCTTGTTATGATGATTTTACACTTCACTCTGAAATTCTTTGAACCTTTCAACTATTTCAGACTTATGTTTCATCAAGTAGATATACCCATATCTGCTCAAATAATCTGTGAAGGTCAGAAAATAAAGATACTCGCCACGAGCATCAACACTCATTGGACCACATACATCGGTATGTATTATTTCCAACAAGTTAGTAGCTTGTTCCATTGTTCCGGAGAACGGAGTTTTAGTCATCTTGCCCAAAAAGCACGGTTTGCAAGCATCGAATGATTCATAACCAAGTGATTCCGAAAATCCATCTTTATGGAGTTTCTTCATGCGCTTTACACCGATATGACCCAAACGGCAGTGCCACAAATAAGTTGCACTATCATTATTAACTTCGCATCTTTTGGCATCAATATTATGAATATGTGTATAACTACAATCGAGATCCAATAAACTATTTTCATTGGGTGTATGACCATTGAAGGTTTTATTCATGTAAACAGAACAACAATTATTCTCTGACTTTAAATGAATAGCTGTATTGCAATAAATATGATCAAATCATATTCATGCTCAACGCAAACGCTAAATAATATTTATTTAGGTCTAAAACTAATCCCGATGGTAGATGTAGAGGTAGCGTGCCGATCGCGATCACATCGACTTTGGAACCATTTCCCACGCGCATCGTCACCTCGTCCTTAGCCAATCTTCGCTTAATCCATGGTCCCTGTTTCGAGTTGCAAATATTAGCAACAGAACCAGTATCAAATACCCAGGTGCTACTGCGAGCATTAGTAAGTTACACATCAATAACATGTATATCACATATACCTTTGTTCACTTTGCCATCCTTCTTATCCGCCAAATACTTGGGGAAGTTCTTCTTCCAATGTCCAGTCTGCTTGCAGTAGAGCACTCAGTCTCAGGCTTAGGTCCAGACTTGGGTTTCTTCTCTTGAGCAGCAACTTGTTTGCTGTTCTTCTTGAAGTTCCCCTTCTTCTTCCCTTTGCCCTTTTTCTTGAAACTGGTGGTCTTATTGACCATCAACACTTGATGCTCCTTCTTGATTTCTACCTCCGCAGCCTTTAGCATTGCGAAGAGCTCGGGAATAGTCTTGTCCATCCCTTGCATATTATAGTTCATCATGAAGCTCTTGTAGCTTGGTGGCAGTGATTGAAGAATTATGTCAATGACGCTATCATCAGGAAGATTAACTCCCAGTTGAATCAAGTGATTATTATACCCAGACATTTTGAGTATGTGTTCACTGACAGAACTATTCTCCTCCATCTTACAGCTATAGAACTTATTGGAGACTTCATATCTCTCAATCCGGGCATTTGCTTGAAATATTAACTTCAACTCCTGGAACATCTCATATGCTCCATGACGTTCAAAACGTTGTTGAAGACCCGGTTCCAAGCCGTAAAGCATGGCACACTGAACTATCGAGTAGTCACCAGCTTTGCTCTGCCAGACATTCTTAACCTCGTTAGTTGCATCTGCAGCAGGCCTGGCACCCAGCGGTGCTTCCAGGACGTAATTCTTCTGTGCAGCAATGAGGATAATCCTCAACTTACGGACCCAGTCCATGTAGTTGCTACCATCATCTTTGAACTTAGCTTTCTCAAGGAACGCATTAAAATTCAACGGAGCAACAGCACGAGCCATCTATCTACAACAAACATAGACAAGCAAAATACTATCAGGTACTAAGTTCATGATAAATTTAAGTTCAATTAATCATATTACTTAAGAACTCCCACTTAGACAAACATCTCTCTACTCATCTAACTGATCACATGATCCAAATCAACTAAACCATGTCTGATCATCACGTGAGATGGAGTAGTTTCAATGGTGAACATCACTGTGTTGATCATATCTACTATATGATTTACGTTCGACCTTTCGGTCTCCGTGTTCCGAGGCCATATCTGTATATGCTAGGCTCGTCAAGTTTAACCTGAGTATTCCGCGTGTGCAACTGTTTTGCACCCGTTGTATTTGAACATAGAACCTATCACACCTGATCATCACGTGGTGTCTCAACACGAAGAACTTTCACAACGGTGCATACTCAGGGAGAACACTTCTTGATAATTAGTGAGAGATCATCTTAAAATGCTACCGTCAACCAAAGCAAGATAAGATGCATAAAGGATAAACATCACATGCAATCAATATAAGTGATATGATATGGCCATCATCATCTTGTACTTGTGATCTCCATCTCCGAAGCACCGTCGTGATCACCATCGTCACCGGCGCGACACCTTGATCTCCATCGTAGCATCGTTGTCGTTTACGCCATCTGTTGCTTCTACTTCTATCGCTACCGCTTAGTGATAAAGTAAAGCAATTACAGGGCGTTTGCATTTCATACAATAAAGCAACAACCATATGGCTCCTGCCAGTTGCCGATAACTTCGGTTACCAAACATGATCATCTCATACAATAAAATATAGCATCACGTCTTGACCATATCACATCACAACATGCCCTGCAAAAACAAGTTAGACGTCCTCTACTTTGTTGTTGCAAATTTTACGTGGCTGCTACGGGCTGAGCAAGAACCGTTCTTACCTACGCATCAAAACCACAATGATAGTTCGTCAAGTTAGTGTTGTTTTAACCTTCGCAAGGACCGGGCGTAGCCACACTCGGTTCAACTGAAGTGAGAGAGACAGACACCCGCCAGTTACCTTTAAGCAACGAGTGCTCGTAACGGTGAAACCAGTCTCGCGTAAGCGTACGCGTAATGTCGGTCCGGGCCGCTTCATCTCACAATACCGCTGAACCAAAGTATGACATGCTGGTAAGCAGTATGACTTGTATCGCCCACAACTCACTTGTGTTCTACTCGTGCATATGACATCTACGCATAAAACCAGGCTTGGATGCCACTGTTGGGGCACGTAGTAATTTCAAAAAAATCCCTACGCACACGCAAGATCATGGTGATGCATAGCAACGAGAGGGGAGAGTGTTGTCCACGTACCCTCGTAGACCGAAAGCAAAAGCATTAGAACAACACGGTTGATGTAGTCGTACGTCTTCACAGCCCGACCGATCAAGCACCGAAACTACGGCACCTCCGGGTTCTAGCACACGTTCAGCTTGATGACGATCCCCGGACTCTGATCCAGCAGGGTGTCGGCGAAGAGTTCCGTTAGCATGACGACGTGGTGACGATTTTGATGTTCTACCATCGCAGGGCTTCGCCTAAGCACCACTACAATCTTATCAAGGACTTTGGTGGAGGGGGGCACCGCACACGGCTAAGAGATCAAGAGATCAATTGTTGTGTCTCAGAGGTGCCCCCCTGCCCCCATATATAAAGGAGCCAAGGGGGAGGGGCCGGCCGGCCAAGGAGGGCACGCCAAGGGGGAGTCCTACTCCCACCGGGAGTAGGACTCCCTTCTTTCCTAGTTAGAGAAGGAGAAGGGGGAAGGAGGAGGGAGAGGGGAAGGAAAGGGGGGGCGCCGCCCCCCTCTCTTTGTCCTATTCGGACTAGGGGGGAGGGGGAACAGACAGCCCTTGCCTCCTCTCTTCCTCTCCACTAGGGCCCACGTAGGCCCATTAAGCCCCCTGAGGGGTTCCGGTAACCTCCCGGTACTCCAGTAAAATCCCGATTTCACCCGGAACACTTCCGATATCCAAATATAGGCTTCCAATATATCAATCCTCATGTATTGACCATTTCGAGACTCCTCGTCATGTCTGTAATCTCATTCGGTACTCCGAACAAACTTCAGTACATCAAAACTCATAAACTCATAATATAACTGTGATCGAAACCTTAAGCGTGCGGACCCTATAGGTTCGAGAACTATGTAGACATGACCTAGAACTGTTTCCGGTCAATAACCAATAGCGGAACTTGGATGCTCATATTGGCTCCTACATATTCTACGAAGATCTTTATCGGTCAAACCGCATAACAACATACGTTGTTCCCTTTGTCATCGGTATGTTACTTGCCCGAGATTCGATCGTCGGTATCCAATACCTAGTTCAATCTCATTACCGGCAAGTCTCTTTACTCGTTACGTAATGCATCATTCCGTAACTAACTCATTAGCTACATTGCTTGCAAGGCTTATAGTGATGTGCATTACCGAGAGGGCCCAGAGATACCTCTCCGACAATCGGAGTGACAAAACCTAATCTCGAAATACGCCAACTCAACATGTACCTTCGGAGACACCTGTAGAGCTCCTTTATAATCACCCAGTTACGTTGTGACGTTTGGTAGCACACAAAGTGTTCCTCCGGTAAATGGGAGTTGCATAATCTCATAGTTGTAGGAACGTGTATAAGTCATGAAGAAAGCAATAACAACATACTAAACGATCAGGTGCTAAGCTAACGGAATGGGTCAAGTCAATCACATCATTCTCCTAATGATGTGATCCCGTTAATCAAATGACAACATATGTCTATGGTTAGGAAACATAACCATCTTTGATTAATGAGCTAGTCAAGTAGAGGCATACTAGTGACGTTAAGTTTGTCTATGTATTCACACATGTATCATGTTTCCGGTTAATACAATTCTAGCATGAATAATAAACATTTATCATGATATGAGGAAATAAATAATAACTTTATTATTGCCTCTAGGGCATATTTCCTTCATGTTGTTCGCAGCGAGTGGTAGTTGTCTTTTATTTGATATTCCCTTCTTCTATAAAGCTATGGTATGCAATTTGCGTACTCTCAAAAATAAACACCACCTTCAAGGGGGTTATCCCGGGTGTAGAGGCCCGATGCTCAGGCATAGTAACGCTGGAAGTTGTATTTGGCTCGCTAGACAACTTCCTATCTAAAGACATGATCTTCGATATCGCTCCATTCTGCAGTGGCTACCATTCCCTCCTTGGTCGAACGGCGTTTGCCAAATCAACACCATCACACACTACGCATACCTCAAGCTAAAGATGTCTGGGCCTGCAGGCGTCATAATGATAAATGGCAACACGGATGGCTCACTCTGAACTGAGGAGCACATGATGGCCCTGGAACCCGAGGACCACTCCGTCGCTAGTAGGTCAAGGTACCAGCCCGCTGTAAAGGCAAAAGATATACTTAAACGGGCCCGAGCCCGATCCCCGTCATGGGAACCCGTCTGCGTTCGCCGCAAATAGGGCCATGCGCCCCACGGCATGCCCAACATAGTTGCACTCCATGTGCCTCGTCAACACAATTTCGCGCTTAAGATACCATGGGCAGCCGTGGGGCCTATATCAATACGGCAGCACCATGCGTTCAGCTAAACCAAACTATGGAAGAACCACATCCTCGGACATCACGGGTACAACTCTGGACTTCCCCAGCATCAAGTTGTATCAGCAGGGCTGCCCGTCAAGGTCCCATTGAAGGCCCCATCCCCCTCTCCTCGCAGAAGCAAAGGCGCAGACATGCAGCAGGGCACAGTTGGGGCTTCGACCCACGCAATGCGGCCCTGTGTAAACCTTCACTCTGTAAACCTCCTTTTGTTTCTACAATAAATGCCTCGGTAGTTTGAGTTGTACGGTTAGACGTCCTGAGCTCACAGAAAATAATAAAAACATGCTTCATGGTGTTCGGATATCCACATTATGCGACCCTCCTCCTCCTTCTCCGTTTCTTTCTCCGCTCTTTGAACAACCTAGCATGAAAATATTATGTAGTAAATACAAACTGGTCAATTAACCAAGAGCTTGATTTTCTCATCAGCTCCACGTACCAAGTCCGGCACCACTTTCTGCTGACTGTTTGGCGTCTCGGATATTGCACTATATGCATTAGTTCCAAACTATGTCTTGGGTCAATAGTTGGGTTTGTCTGGCTCCTGTGCTTACCTTCTTACGTTTTCCGCACATTCGGCTAAAAAGGTAAAGGAATAACCCGTGCGAGTACTCCTGGCTAGTCCAGTTAAGTACCTCAGGAGGAGAATGCCGAAAACTGATTGTCATAGTAAGCAAGAACTGGTCGGCGATCCGATGATGAGCATTAGACTCAGAAATCATTGGCGATTTATCCATGTTATACGAAGGGTTCGTCCTAGCACAAACAACATGACTACAAAGGCATACTCGGTTCCCGCGTACATCACTAAAAACTTGGGGGCTACTCACCAGCCCCCGCCGTCAAGCTCCTATGGCTAAGTGGAAGTAATAAAGTTGTATAGTCTAATTGCCTAGTCTCTCTTCCGCACTACCGCCTTCGGGCACTGAGACGTCGACTAAGATTAACAGTGCGGAGACAAAACACCCCTCATAACATTTACCTTGGGGCTGAAGCCGACGACTGGTAACTTTCAGAATAATAAACGGTCACACAGGAGTCAAAATAAACAAACCATAAAATCATATAAAAACGGGCCGCATTATAAAGCATAAGGTCCAATTGACAACTTAGTACACTCAGTCAATGATTACATCCTTTGAGCACTGGCCCTCTATCGCCCGAGCCCCATTCATAACCTGCGCAAAGTATAGCTCAGGGTTGCTCCTTTCCAGCCGGCGGAGGACCAGTGGCCATGTCCATTAGCTTGGTCTTAGGACAATGAACCATGGTCTTCACAAACGCCAGCCTAGCCCCCTCAAGGCACGCAGAGCGCTTCACAACATCAATCTGGGGCAATGCCTCCCGCAGCTTCTACACCAGGACGAAGTAGCTATCCGGAACCGGCTCCATGGGCCACAGCTAGACACAGAGATCCTTCAAGGCTGGCTCGAACATCCGATGCAGCTCCATCAACTCCTTCATTTGGTTGCTAAGGAGGGGAGGATGCTCGGAAGCCGGGAACTCTGACCATACGATCCGCTGTTTGGAGTCCTCCTCGTGAACAATATAGTGCTCTGTCGTAGCTGCCACATTCCTCGGAAGTTTGGCAAAACCGCTTGCGGAGCGCCAGACCTGCATGAGCAAGGCAAACCTGTTGCCGCCAAAAACACTCTGCAGTAAGTATTTCTTACCATCTGTGATTTGCTTCACCTGGTGGAGCTCCTCCCGAACACCCCGCACCTCTATTCTGGCCTTTTGGATCTCCTTCTCCACTTTGGATAGCTTGGAGGATTGCTCTTTTTGCTTCTGCTCAAGGTCCTCACATTTGGTGAGGGCATCCTTGAGTCCACCTGCACTTCGGCCACTCGAGCCTCATGCTTGTCGCCGGCGGCCTTTGCTGCCTCAGGTTCGGCCTCCACCTTTTTGGTAGCCGATTTCTTTTTCGCCGCCTCGTCCTCGGCCTTCTTCAGCGCAGCCTTGAGGCGTTCAACCTCAACGGCGGCAGCTGTTGTTATAAAACATCATGGCTCAGTTCACAATCCGGCACGTCGATGTCCGATGATGTTACTATGCCAATTAATAGGGGCTTACCTTTCTCCTCATCAAGCCGTTTGTTAATGAGGTCAAGCTCATCATCGGAGCATTTAAGCTTCCGATTCATCTCCTCTAAGGCAGCGGCATTCGCAGCTGCGGCCAAGGACGGTGCACGCGATATTAGACCAATCATTAAACTCTATTATAGGCATCTGACCCTCTGCAAGGATTTTGCTATCCTTACAGAGTCTTGGGGGTTGCTACCTCTTGAGCACTGCGTTGGATTTCCCCAAAGAGGAGAGGATGATGCAGCAAAGTAGCATAAGTATTTCCCTTAGTTTTTGAGAACCAAGGTATCAATCCAGTAGGATACCACACACAAGTCCCTCATACCTACACAAAACGATAGCTACTCGCAACCAACGCGATAAGGGGTTGTCAATCCCTTCACGGTCACTTACGAGAGTGAGATCTGATAGAGATGATAAATAATATTTTTGGTATTTTTGATAGATAGATGCAAAGTGAAAAGTAAAAGGCAAAGTAAAAACAAAGCAAGTAATAAAGTGATAGAGATTGATATGATGAGAATAGACCTGGGGGCCATAGGTTTCACTAGTGGCTTCTCTCAAGAGCATAAGTATTCTACGGTGGGTGAACAAATTACTGTTAAGCAATTGACAGAACTGAGCATAATTATGAGTATATCTAGGTAATGATCATGTATATAGGCATCACGTCCAAGACAAGTAGATCGAAACGATTCTGCATCTACTACTATTACTCCACTCATCGACCGCTATCCAGCATGCATCTAGAGTATTAAGTTAAACACAGAGTAACGCCTTAAGCAAGATGACATGATGTAGAGGGATAAATTCATGCAATATGATAAAAAAAACCATCTTGTTATCCTCGATGGCAACAATACAATACGTGCCTTGCTGCCCCTGCTGTCACTGGGAAAGGACACCGCAAGATTGAACCCAAAGCTAAGCACTTCTCCCATTGCAAGAACTACCAATCTAGTTGGCTAAACCAAAAAGGATAATTCGAAGAGACTTGCAAAGATAACTCAATCATACATAAAAGAATTCAGAGAAGATTCAAATATTTTCCATAGATAAGTTGGATCATAAACCCACAATTCATCGGTCTCAACAAACACACCGCAAAAAGAAGATTACATCGAATAGATCTCCACGAGAGAGGGGGAGAACATTGTATTGAGATCCAAAAAGAGAGAAGAAGCCATCTAGCTACTAGCTATGGACCCGAAGGTCTGAAGTAAACTACTCACACTTCATCGGAGGGGCTATGGTGTTGATGTAGAAGCCCTCCATGGTGGACGCCCCCTCCGGCGGAGCTCCGGAACAGGCCCCAAGATGGGATCTCGTGGATACAGAAGGTTGCGGCGGTGGAATTAGGTTTTTGGCTCCTGTTCTGATCGTTTGGGGATACGTAGGTATATATAGGAGGAAGGAGTACGTCGTTGGAGCAACAGGGGGCCCACGAGGTAGGGGGCGCTCCCAGGGGGTGCACCCTCCACCCTCGTGACCGCCTCTGGCACTTCTTGGAGTAGGGTCCTAGTCTCCTGGATCACGTTCGGTGAGAAAATCACGTTCCCGAAGGTTTCATTCCGTTTGGACTCTGTTTGATATTCCGTTTCTTCGAAACACTGAAATAGGCAAAAAACAACAATTCTGGGTTGGGCCTCCGGTTAATAGGTTAGTCCCAAAAATAATATAAAAGTGTAAAATAAATCCCAATATAGTCCAAAACAGTAGATAAAGTAGCATGGAGCAATCAAAAATTATAGATACGTTGGAGACGTATCAGGCATCCCCAAGCTTAATTCCTGCTCGTCCTCGAGTAGGTAAATGATAAAAAAGAATTTTTGATGCGGAGTGATACTTTGGCATAATTTCAATGTAAATCTTCTTAATTGTGATATGAATATTCAGATCCGAAAGATTCAAGACAAAAGTTCATATTGACATAAAAATAATAATACTTCAAGCATACTAATCAAAGCAATCATGTCTTCTCAAAATAACATGGCCAAAGAAAGTTATCCCTACAAAATCATATAGTCTGGCTATGCTCCATCTTCCCCACATAAAATATTTAAATCATGCACAACCCCGATGACAAGCCAAGCAATTGTTTCATACTTATGACATTCTCAAAACTTTTTCAATCTTCACGCAATACATGAGCGTGAGCCATGGATATAGCACTATGTGGAATAGAATGGTGGTTGTGGAGAAGACAAAAAGAGGGAAGATAGTCTCACATCAACTAGGCGTATCAACGGGCTATGGAGATGCCCATCAATAGATATCAATGTGAGTGAGTAGGGATTGCCATGCAACGGATGCACTAGAGCTATAAGTATATGAAAGCTCTACAAAAGAAACTAAGTGGGTGTGCATCCAACTTGCTTGCTCACGAAGACCTAGGGCATTTTGAGGAAGCCCATCATTGGAATATACAAGCCAAGTTCTATAATGAAAAAATTCCCACTAGTATATGAAAGTGACAAAATGAGAGACTCTCTATCATGAAGATCTTGGTGCTACTTTGAAGCACAAGTGTGGTAAAAGGATAGTAGGATTGTCCCTTCTCTCTTTTTCTCTCATTTTTTTTTATTTGGGCCTTTCTCTTTTTTTTGGCCTCTTTTTTTTATTTTCGTCCGGAGTCTCATCCCGACTTATGGGGGAATCATAGTCTCCATCATCCTTTCCTCACTTGGGACAATGCTCTAATAATGATGATCATCACACTTTTAATTTTTTCTTACAACTCAACAATTACAACTCGATACTTAGAACAAAGTATGACTCTATATGAATGCCTCCAGCGGTGTACCGGGATATGCAATGAATCATGAGTGACATGTATGAAAGAATTATGAACGGTGGCCTTGCCACAAATACGATGTCAACTACATGATCATGCTAGCAATATGACAATGATGGAGCGTGTCATAATAAACGGAACGGTGGAAAGTTGCATGGCAATATATCTCGGAATGGCTATGGAAATGCCATGATAGGTAGGTATGGTGGCTGTTTTTAGGAAGGTATATGGTGGGTGTATGATACCGGCGAAAAGTGCGCGGTATTAGAGAGGCTAGCAAAGGTGGAAGGATGGGAAAAAGTGCGTATAATCCATGGACTCAACATTAGTCATAAAGAACTCATATACTTATTGCAAAAATCTAGAAGTTATCAAAGCAAAGTATTACGCGCATGCTCCTAGGGGGATAGATTGGTAGGAAAAGACCATCGCTCGTCCCCGACCGCCACTCATAAGGAAGACAATCAATAAATAAATCATGCTCCGAGTTCATCACATAACGGTTCACCATACGTGCATGCTACGGGAATCACAAACTTCAACACAAGTATTCTTTGAATTCACAACTACTTAACTAGCATGACTCTAATATCACCATCTTCATATCTCAAAACAATTATCAAGCATCAAACTTATCTTAGTATTCAACGCACTCAAAAGAAAGTTTCACATATCTTGAACACCAAGTATATTAACATTAAGCGAATTACCATGCTATTAACGACTCTCAAAATAATCTAAGTGAAGCATGAGAGATCAATAGTTTCTTTAAAACAAATCCACCACCGTGCTCTAAAAGATATAAGTGAAGCACTAGAGCAAAAATTATCACGCTCAAAAGATATAAGTGAAGCACTATGAGCAAAACTATCAAGCTCAAAAGATATAAGTGAAGCACATAGAGTATTCTAACAAATTCCAATTCATGTATGGCTCTCTCAAAAGGTGTGTACAGCAAGGATGATTGTGGTAAACTAACAAGCAAAGACGCAAATAATACAAGACGCTCCAAGCAAAACACATATCATGTGGTGAATAAAAATATAGCTCCAAGTAAATTACCGATGGAAGTGGACGAAAGAGGGGATGCCTTCCGGGGCATCCCCAAGCTTTGACTTTTTGGTGTCCTTGGATTATCTTGGGGTGCCATGGGCATCCCCAAGCTTAGGCTCTTGCCACTCCTTGTTCCATAATCCATCAAAAGAATTCACCCAAAACTTGAAAACTTCACAACACAAAACTCAACAGAAATCTCGTGAGCTCCGTTAGAGAAAGAAAACAAAGAACTACTTAAGGTACTGTAATTAACTCATTCTTTATTTATATTGGTGTTAAACCTACTGTATTCCAACTTCTCTATGGATTATAAACTATTTTACTAGCCATAGATTCATCAAAATAAGCAAACAACACCCGCAAAACAGAATCTGTCAAAAACAGAACAGTCTGTAGCAATCTGTAACTAACGCAAACTTCTGGAACTCTAAAAATTCTACCAAAATAGGGAGTACTGGACAATTTGTTTATTGAACAGCAGAAAAATGAATAAACGCAAAATCATGTTCCTGTGATATAACAAAATTATATTCGTGCGCACAAAGTTTCTGTTTTTCAGCAGAATCAAGTCAACTATCATCGTAGGTTATCCTATAGGTTCTACTTGGCACAAACACTAATTAAAAGATAAAACCACATCCAAACAGAGGCTAGATGGATTATTTATTCCTAAACATAAGCAAAAACAAAAAAACACAAATAAAATTGGGTTGCCTCCCAACAAGCGCTATCGTTTAACGCCCCTAGCTAGGCATAAAAGCCAGGATAGATCTAGGTATTGTCATCTTTGGTAGGCAATCCATAAGTGACTCTCATGATAGATTCATATGGTTATTTTATTTTCTTTCTAGGGAAGTGTTCCATTCCCTTCTTTAAGGGAAATTGGAATCGAATATTCCCTTCCTTCATATCAATAATTGCACCAATCGTTCTAAGGAAAGGTCTACCAAGAATAATAGGACATGAAGGATTGCAATCTATATCAAGAACGATAAAATCTACGGGCACATAATTCCTATTTGCAACAATAAGAACATCATTGATTCTTCCCATAGGCTTTTTAATAGTGGAATCCGCAAGATGCAAGTTTAGAGAGCAATCATCAAAATCACGGAAATCTAGCAAATCACATAAAGTTTTGGGAATAGTAGAGACACTAGCACCCAAATCACACAAAGCATGAAACTCATAATCTTTAATTTTAATTTTAATAGTAGGTTCCCACTCATCATAGAGTTTTCTAGGCATAGAAACTTTCAACTCAAGTTTTTATTCATAAGATTGCATCAAGGCATCAACAATGTGTTCGGTAAAGGCCTTATTTTGACTATAAGCATGAGGAGAATCTAGCATGGATTGCAACAAGGAAATACAACCAATTAAAGAGCAATTTTCATAATTAAATTCCTTGAGATCCAAAATAGTGGGTTTAGCAACATCTAGGTTTTTATTTCTTTCAATCCCACTTTCATCAAATTCATCATCAAGATCTAGAAACTCCGAACTCTTAGAACGCCTTCTAGGTAAAGGAATATCATATTCAGTTTCATCAAGATTCATATTGCAAAAAAAAGATTTGATGGGGGACACATCAATAACTTTTAGATCTTCATCTTGGTCTTCATAGGAATTCGGTTTAGCGGCCATCTTATTGACTAAGGTAGCTTGCATATCCGAAATTTCGGCGGTCATCTTTTCAAGACGAGCAATTTGGGCTCTTATACCATCAAATTCTTTAGACATATCATCAAGTTCTTTATTCATATAACTCATAAGACTTTTTTGTTCCTTAAGCTCGTTTCTAAAGAAATTATTATGCTCAAATTACAAAACCATAAACTTTCTGACATTGCTTTCGATCTCCTCTAGCCTTTTAAGGTGAAGATCACCAAATCTAGGAAGAGCCATTGCGACAAGCAAGCAAACTAACACACGAGCGAACAAAAAGGCAACGAGAAAAGGCAAACGGGAAAGAGAGGAGGAGATTGGGAAAGAGAGGGCAAATAAAACAGCAAGGGTGAAGTGGGGGAGAGGAAAACGAGAGGCAAATGGCAAATAATGTAATGCGAGAGATAGGGATTGTGATGGGTACTTGGTATGGTTGACTTGCTTGCGTGAGATTCCCCGGCAACGGCGCCAGAAATTCTTCTTGCTACCTCTTGAGCACTGCGTTGGATTTCCCCGAAGAGGAGAGGATGATGCAGCAAAGTAGCATAAGTATTTCCCTTAGTTTTTAAGAACCAAGGTATCAATCCAGTAGGAGACCACACACAAGTCCCTCGTACCTACACAAAACGATAGCTACTCGCAACCAACGCGATTAGGGGTTGTCAATCCCTTCACGGTCACTTACGAGAGTGAGATCCGATAGAGATGATAAATAATATTTTTGGTATTTTTGATAGATAGATGCAAAGTGAAAAGTAAAAGGCAAAGTAAAAACAAAGCAAGTAATAAAGCGATAGAGATTGATATGATGAGAATAGACCCGGGGGCCATAGGTTTCACTAGTGGCTTCTCTCAAGAGCATAAGTATTCTACGGTGGGTGAACAAATTACTGTTAAGCAATTGACAGAACTGAGCATAATTATGAGTATATCTAGGTAATGATCATGTATATAGGCATCACGTCCAAGACAAGTAGATCGAAATGATTCCGCATCTACTACTATTACTCCACTCATCGACCGCTATCCATCATGCATCTAGAGTATTAAGTTAAAAACGGAGTAACGCCTTAAGCAAGATGACATGATGTAGAGGGATAAATTCATGCAATATGATAAAAAAAACATCTTGTTATCCTCGATGGCAACAATACAATACGTGCCTTGCTGCCCCTGCTGTCACTGGGAAAGGACACCGCAAGATGGAACCCAAAGCTAAGCACTTCTCCCATTGCAAGAACTACCAATCTAGTTGGCCAAACCAAAAGGATAATTCGAAGAGACTTGCAAAGATAACTCAATCATATATAAAAGAATTCAGAGAAGATTCAAATATTTTCCATAGATAAGTTGGATCATAAACCCACAATTCATCGGTCTCAACAAGCACACCGCGAAAATAAGATTACATCGAATAGATCTCCGCGAGAGAGGGGGAGAACATTGTATTGAGATCCAAAAAAGAGAAGAAGCCATCTAGCTACTAGCTATGGACCCGAAGGTCTGAAGTAAACTACTCACACTTCATCGGAGGGGCTATGGTGTTGATGTAGAAGCCCTCCATGGTGGATGCCCCCTCCGGCGGAGCTCCGGAACAGGCCCCAAGATGGGATCTCGTGGATACAGAAGGTTGCGGCGGTGGAATTAGGTTTTTGGCTCCTGTTCTGATCGTTTGGGGATACATAGGTATATATAGGAGGAAGGAGTACGTCGGTGGAGCAATAGGGGGCCCAGGAGGTAGGGGGCCGCGCCCAGGGGGGCGCCCTCCACCCTCGTGACCACCTCTGGCACTTCTTGGAGTAGGGTCCAAGTCTCCTGGATCACGTTCGGTGAGAAAATCACGTTCCCGAAGGTTTCATTCCGTTTGGACTCCATTTGATATTCCGTTTCTTCGAAACACTGAAATAGGCAAAAAAACAGCAATTCTGGGCTGGGCCTCCGATTAATAGGTTAGTCTCAAAAATAATATAAAAGTGGAAAATAAAGCCCAATATAGTCCAAAACAGTAGATAAAGTAGCATTGAGCAATCAAAAATTATAGATATGTTGGAGACGTATCAGGCATCCCCAAGCTTAATTCCTGCTCGTCCTCGAGTAGGTAAATGATAAAAAAAGAATTTTTGATGCGGAGTGATACTTTGGCATAATTTCAATGTAAATCTTCTTAATTGTGATATGAATATTCAGATCCGAAAGATTCAAGACAAAAGTTCATATTGACATAAAAAAATACTTCAAGCATACTAATCAAAGCAATCATGTCTTCTCAAAATAACATGGCCAAAGAAAGTTATCCCTACAAAATCATATAGTTTGGCTATGCTCCATCTTCCCCACATAAAATATTTAAATCATGCACAACCCCGATGACAAGCCAAGCAATTGTTTCATACTTATGACATTCTCAAAACTTTTTCAGTCTTCACGCAATACATGAGCGTGAGCCATGGATATAGCACTATGTGGAATAGAATGGTGGTTGTGGAGAAGACAAAAAGAGGGAAGATAGTCTCACATCAACTAGGCGTATCAACGGGCTATGGAGATGCCCATCAATAGATATCAATGTGAGTGAGTAGGGATTGCCATGCAACGGATGCACTAGAGCTATAAGTATATGAAAGCTCTTACAAAAGAAACTAAGTGGGTGTGCATCCAACTCGCTTGCTCACGAAGACCTAGGGCATTTTGAGGAAGCCCATCATTGGAATATACAAGCCAAGTTCTATAATGAAAAATTCCCACTAGTATATGAAAGTGACAAAATGAGAGACTCTCTATCATGAAGATCTTGGAGCTACTTTGAAGCACAAGTGGGGTAAAAGGATAGTAGCATTGTCCCTTCTCTCTTTTTCTCTCATTTTTTTATTTTTTTATTTGGGCCTTTCTCTTTTTTTGGCCTCTTTTTTTTATTTTTCGTCCGGAGTCTCATCCCGACTTATGGGGGAATCATAGTCTCCACCATCCTTTCCTCACTTGGGGATACGTAGGTATATATAGGAGGAAGGAGTACGTCGGTGGAGCAACACGGGGCCCACGAGGTAGGGGGCCTCCACCCTCGTGACCGCCTCTGGCACTTCTTGGAGTAGGGTCCAAGTCTCCTGGATCACGTTCGGTGAGAAAATCACGTTCCCGAAGGTTTCATTCCGTTTGGACTCCGTTTGATATTCCGTTTCTTCGAAACACCGAATTAGGCAAAAAAACAGCAATTTTGGGCTGGGCCTCCGGTTAATAGGTTAGTCCCAAAAATAATATAAAAGTGGAGAATAAAGCCCAATATAGTCCAAAACAGTAGATAAAGTAGCATGGAGCAATCAAAATTTATAGATATGTTGGAGACGTATCAGGGGTTGTCATGCACAAGGCCTACTAAAACTGTAAAACCCAAAATTAACTCCGCTCTACGGGGATAAGAGAGTTACTTGACTCACCTCAAAGCCTGTCAAAAGGCCATGGACGGCATCGTTCTATCTAGCATGGACGGACCGAACACCTAGAAGAACCGCACCCACAAGGGCGCGGTGCTCATCGACTATTGCGGAGTTGTTCACCAACTCCGCCATTGAGTCCGGCCAACCCTTGCCTCCTGGTTGTTTGTGTTCGGCGCGGGTGGTGGGTCCCCAACCCCACCTTCGCCGGAAGTCAAGACCCACACCTTCGAAGGCCTTGGGGGGCTCAGGTGCGATGGACGAGGAGGGTCCGGGCTGTCCGGACCCTCCCTATGGTATTCGCTAGGGGGTACACATCCCCCTGGCCTTGGGTAGCCAACGCATCTGCCTCGGCCATGATTGTGTCGCCCCCCTCCCTCATGTCCGGACGGGGCGGGTTCCTTCAGGACAACACCTCCATGGTCCCTTCTAGGAACAAGGGAGGCGAGGCATGCTTCGTCGATCCGTTGTCCGCCAGCTCGGCGGGCGGAGAGGTCCCCTCCGAGGTCTGCTCGGCAAGGTGACCACATGGTGGGCTGCAGTACTACATAGTTAGCCTCTGCCAATAAAAGGACCTTAAATATTAAATGGGAGGTGTTGAAACGTATACCTTACAGCTGAGGACTTGATCATGTGGCCCTTCTCCGGGACCTCGCTCTTCAGATGCCACAAACTCCTCGTCGGAGTCCGAATCTCCAAGCAGGACCAACTTGAGCCTGCATTGTCTCTTCGGGGCCCGAGGAGGTTGTTCCTCCTCGATGTGTTTGGACTCCGCCCTCTTCTTGGAGTGGGAGGAGGCACTTTCCTTCTCATCTTCATCCTCCTCCCCGTCTTGGGTGGACGGGGCTGCCGCCTCTCCGGACTAGGTGTCCGGACGAGCTCTGCGGCGGAGGCCTTCCCTGGCATCCGGTACATCCTTCTTCTTCTTGCCCTTGTTGTTGGGCACCTTGTAAGGCACCACGACCAGCAACCTCTCTATCTAGGCCGATCGGGGCCCTACGGGCAGCAGCACCGGACCGCTGATCGTCTCGGACTTTCCGAGCCAGCCCTGCAAAAATCCGTGAAGGGAGGCTTAGATCAAATCATGCGTGGTATGACTATCCGAACAAATGTCAGGCGAAAGACCACTCACCTCCCTCGGGGGGTTTGTGGCATCGAGGCCGATGTCCTCCCCCTTGTCCGGCCACTCCTCTTGAGGCTTGAACAGCAGACCCCACACCTTGTCGTGGGTCGTGCCGAAGAGGTATTGCATGGTGGCCGGATCTTCGGGCTTGTACGCCCACATCGGTTTGGCTCTTTCCTGGCAAGGCAGGAGTCGGCGTTTGAGCATAATTTGGATCATGTTGGTCAGCTTGGCACCGGTCTCCATCATGTTGACTACGCGCTTCTACGATGCCTTCACATCGGCAATGGACCCCCAGTCCGGACTTTTTGTGGTCCATGAGGCCAATCAAGCCAGGGGTCCGGATCTGAATTCGGGAGCCACCGTCTAGGTAGCATCCCTTCGTTCAGCGATGTGGAACCACTCTTTTTGCCATACCTTAACAGTGACAATGAACCTGCCCTCCGGCCACTGGACCCGCGTCAGCTTGCTAAGCATGGCCCCACTGCAGTCCGCCTAAGCACTACCAACCACCTTGGGTTTGACATTGAACACCTTTAGCCACAGGCCGAAGTGCGGCTGGACTCGGAGGAGGGCCTCGCAGACAATAATGAAGGCCGAGATGTGGAGGAGGGAGTTGGGGGCTAAATCGTGGAAATCTAGCCCGTAGAAGAACATCAACCCCCCCCCCCCATGAAGGGGTGTAGAGGAAATCCAAGCCCCGGGATGAAATGGGGGAGGAATACAACCCTCTCACTTGGCTTGGGCGTGGGGATGATCTAGCCCTCTTCCGGGGCCCGATGAGCGATGTCGGCCGACAAGTAGCCGGCCGCTTCAGCTCCAAGATGTCCTTGTTGGTGACGATGGAGACATCCCACTTGCCGTAAGCACCGGATCCGGTCATGGCTGGGGAGGGCAGCATGGGATTTGCCACAGAAAGACAGGGCGCTGGAGTTCTAGAGATTGAAGAGGCAACAGCGGCAACTAGAAGCAAGCGTGAGATGCTAACTGTAGCAGCTCCCCTTTTTAAAGGCCACGGAGGAGCCAAGTGCTCCCCTTTTCATGTCGTGGGCTTCTCCGCTTCCCGATATGCTTGCGACGTTATGCGTGGGAGGGGGAATCAAGATCTTTGATCATATCCCTTAAAAACAGGGCAACATCTCTGCCTTGATGAGACGTGCCAATAGGGGGCGGCCTCGAGCCGCGCGTCAAGAATTGCCAGCCGTTCAACATTATGACCAGACGCGACCCTTCGCTAAAAGCTGCCAGGCGTGGGCACTGTTCACACTAGAGCACTTTGACCTTCAAGGCTAAGTAAAGCAGACGTTTCAGATTCCAGACACCGCGCAAACTCCGAATATGCACAGGATGAAACGAAGAACTCGCCTCGCAAGCTGAAGACCATTATATGTGTGCATGCTAGATATAATCTCTGATGTTGGAGGCTAGTTCGGGGGCTACTTAAGGAGTCATGGACTAAGGGGTCCTCGGGCTGTCAACCTATTACACATGGGTCGGACTGATGGGCCACTATGGGCCCAAGCTAGAGTGCGGCCTCGTGACCGGACAGGAGATCTTCGGAGTCGTGGTTAGTCCTCCAAGTCAGGTTTAGCGTGATCTTTCCTTCATTGTAACTGAGGGCTTATAACCCTAACCCTACAGGTGTCTATATAAATTGAAGGGTTTAGGAGCCTTAGGGAGAGCTACATTCATCACCTCATACCTTAGGGTTTAGCTCGCTTGATCTCGAGGTAGATCTACTCGGTAACCATACCATACATCAAATACAATCAAGCAGGACATAGGGTTTTACCTCTTCGAGAGAGCCCGAACCAAGGTAAATACCATGTTCATTGTCCCTTGTTCGCCATCGATCCTAGATCCATAGCTCGCGACCCCCAACCCGAGATCCTCCGGTTTTGACAATACATGGCGCTTTACTTTATTAAACTAAGAATAACAGAGGACAAACAATAGGTATAGTAGGTTGTGCTTACTAAATTCATCGACCATATGCCCCTCAAAAATAATCCATTAATAAGGTTGATCAAGTCTTATTAACAAACCCTTTATGAATGGCATGAGACCGAAGAATCTTCATATAACATGGGAGAAGTCTTGTTATAAGTAATCATGTGAATTTGGTATTCGTTCGATATTTTGGTGAGATGTATGTTGTCTTTCCTTTAGTGGTGTTATGTGAACTCGACTACATGACACTTCACCATGATTTGGGCCTAGGGGAAGGCATTGGGAAGTAATAAGTAGATGATGGCTTGCTAGAGTGACAGAAGCTTAAACCCTAGTTTATGTGTTGCTTCATAAGGGGCTGATTTGGATCCATATGTTTCATGCTATGGTTAGATTTATCTTAATTCTTCTTTCGTAGTTGCGGAAGCTTGCGAGAGGGTTAATCATAAGTGGGAGGCTTGTCCAAGTAAGGACAGCACCCAAGCACCAGTCCACCCACATATCAAATTATCAAGGTAACGGACATGAATCATATGAGCATGATGAAAACTAACTTAACAGTAATTCCCATGTGTCCTCGAGAGCGCTTTGCTTTATATAAGAGTTTGTCCAGGCTTGTACTTTGCTATAAAAAGGATTGGGCCACCTTGCACCTTTCTTACACTTGTTACTTGTTACCCGTTACGAATTATCTTATCACAAAACTATCTGTTATCAATAATTTCAGTGTTTGCAGAGAATACCTTGCTAAAAACCACATGTCATTTCCTTCTCATTGGGTTTGACACTCTTACTTATAGAAAAGACTACGATAGATCCCCTATACTTGTGGGTCATCAAGACTCTTTTCTAGTGCTGTTGCCGGGGAGTGAAGCGCCTTTGGTGAGTGGAAATTGGTAAGGAAACATTTATATTACGTGCTGAAATTTACTCTCACTTGTCAGTATGGAAAATAATCCTTTGAGGGGCTTGTTTGGGGTATCTTCACCCCAACCAGAAGAGCAAAGAGTTGCCCCTCAACCTACTAAAATATTTATTATGAAATTCCTTTGGGTATGATAGAGAAACTGCTAGCTAATCCTTATGCAGGAGATTGAACATTACATCCGGATATGCATCTAATCTATGTGGATGAAGTTTGTGGATTATTTAAGCTTGCAGGTTTGCCCGAGGATGAAGTCAAGAATAAGGTCTTCCCTTTATCTTTGAAGGAAAGACACTGACATGGTATAGGCTATGTGATGATATTGGATCATGGAACTACAACCGATTGAAATTGGAATTTCATCAGAAGTTTTATCGTATGCATCTGGTTCATAATGATTGGAATTATATATATAGTTTTTGGCCTCATGAATGATAAAGTATCATTCAAGGTCGGGGGAGGCTTAATTCAATTTTATATTCATGCCCCAATCATGAGCTCTCAAGAGAAATTGTTATTCGGAACTTTTATGCTCGGCTTTCTCGTAATGATCAATCCATTCTTGATACTTCTTGTACCGCTTCTTTTATGAAGAAGACTATTGAATTCAAATGGGATTTATTGGAGAGAATTAAACACAACTCTGAAGATTGGGAACTCGATGAAGGTAAGGAGTCGCGTATAAACCTTAAGTTTGATTGTGTTAAATCTTTTATGGATACCGATGCCTTTCGTGATTCTAGCACTAAATTGGATTTGACTCTGAGATAGTAGCTTCTTTCTGTGAATCTTTTGCTACTCATGTTGATCTCCCTAAGGTCAAGTGGTTTAAATATCATCCTCCCATTGAAGTTAAAGTAGCAGAACCTAATAAAGTTGAATAAACTATTACTTATAATATTGATCATATTGTTCCAACTGCTTATATTGAGAAACCACCTTTTCCTATTAGAATCAAGGATCATGTTAAAGCTTCAAGTGTGGTCCATAAGTGTTATACTAGAACATCTACACCCCCTGAACAAATTAAAGTTGAACCTAGTATTGCTATGGTTAAATATCTCTTGGTCGATAATATTGATGGGCATGTTATTTATTTCTGTGATGAAGCTGCTAGAATTGTTAAACCCGATATTAAAGATAAACATAGACCTGTAGTTGGCATGCCTGTTGTTTCTGTTAAAATAGGGGATCATTGTTATCATGGCGTATGTGATGAGGGTGCTAGTTTGAGTGCAATTCCTTCTACTTTATATCAATAAATTATGAATGATATTGCACTTGCTGAGATAGAAGATATTGATGTTACTATTAAGCTTGCCAATAGAGATACTATGTCACCAATTGGGATCGTTAGAGATGTTGAAGTCTTGTGTGGGAAAATAAAATACCCTACTGATTTTCTTGTTCTTGGTTCCCCACAAGATGATTTTTGTCCCATTATATTTGGTAGACCTTTCTTGAACACTGTTAATGCTAAGATGGACTGTGAGACAGATATTGTTACTGTCGGTTTAGGGGATATGTCTCATGATTTTAATTTTTCTAATTTTCGTAGACAACCCCATGATAAATAACTAACTAGTAAGGATGAAACTATTGGTCTAGCTTCTATTGCCATGCCTCCTCCTGATCCTTTAGAACAATATTTGCTAGACCATGAAAATGATATGTTTTTGAATGAAAGAAAGGAATTAGATGAAATATTCTTTAATCAAGGGCTTGTTTTGAAAGACAATTTGCCTGTTGAAATCCTTGGAGATCCTCCTCCACCCAAGGGTGATCCAGTGTTTGAGCTTAAAGAATTACCTGATACCTTGAAATACGTGTATCTTAATGAAAAGAAGATATACCATGTTCTTATTAGTGCTAACCTTTCAGAGCGTGAGGAAAAGAGATTATTGAAAACCTTGAAAAAGCACCGTGCCGCTATTGGATATACTCTTGATGATCTAAAGGGCATTAGTCCCACTCTATGTCGGCACAAAATTAATTTGGAGCCTGATGCTAAACCAGTTGTTGATCATCAACGGCGGTTAAATCTTAAGATGAAAGAAGTGGTAAGAAATGAAATACTAAAGCTTCTGGTGGCAGGTATAATTTATCCTATTGCTAATAGTAGATGGGTAATTCATGTTCATTGTGTCCCCAAGAAGGGAGGTATTACTGTTGTTCAATGATAAGAATGAATTGATTCCACAAACAATTGTTACAGGTTATAGAATGGTAATTCATTTTCACAAATTAAACAAATCTACTAGGAAAGATCATTACCCTCTACCTTTTATTGACCAAATGCTAGAAAGACTATCCAAACGTACACATTTCTGCTTTCTAGATGGTTATTCTGGTTTCTCTCAAATACCTATGTCAAAAAAGGACCAAGAAAAGACCACTTTTACTTGCCCTTTCGATACTTTCGCTTATAGACATATGCCTTTTGGTTTATGCAATGCACCCGCTACCTTTCAAAGATGTATGACTGATATATTCTCTAGATTTTGTGAAAAGATTGTTGAGGTTTTCATGGATGATTTCTCCATTTACGTAACTTCTTTTGATGATTGCTTAAGCGACCTTGATCGAGTTTTGCAGAGATGTGAAGAAACTAGTCTCGTCTTGAATGGGGAGAAGTGGCATTTTATGGTTAATGAAGGTATTGTCTTGGGGCATAAAATTTCTGAAAGAGGTATTGAAGTGGATAAAGCTAAAGTAGATGCTATTGAAAAGATGTCGTGTCCTAAAGATATGAAAGGTATAAGAAGTTTCCTTGGTCATGTTGGTTTCTATAGGAAGTTTATTAAAGACTTCTCTAAAATTTCTAGGCCTCTCACTAATCTCTTGCAAAAAGATGTTCCTTTTGTTTTTGGTGATGATTATGTAGAAGCATTTGAAATACTTAAAAAATCCTTGATTTCTACACCTATTGTTCAACCACCTGATTGGAACTTACCTTTTGAAATTATGTGTGATGCTAGTGATTATGTTGTTGGTGTTGTTCTAGAACAAAGCGTTGATAAGAAATTGAATGTTATTCAATATGCTAGTAAAACTCTAAACAGTGCCCCGATAAATTCTGCTACTACTGAAATAGAATTTTTAGCAGTTGTTTTTGCTTGTGATAAGTTCAGATCTTATATTGTTGATTCCAAAGTAACGTTCACACTGATCATGCTGCTATTAAATATCTTATGGAAAAGAAAGATGCTAAACCTAGACTTATTAGATGGGTTCTCTTGCTGCAAGAATTTTATTTGCATATTATTGATAGAAAGCGAGCTAAGAAACTCGTTGCAGACAACTTGTCTAGGTTAGAGAATGTTCTTGATGACCCACTGCCTATTGATGGTAGTTTTCCTGATAAGCAATTAGCAGTCATAAATGCTTCTTGTAATACTCCATGGTATGCTGATTATGCTAATTACATTGTTGCTAAATTTATACCACCTAGTTTCACATACCAGCTAAAGAAAAAGTTTTTCTATGATTTAAGACATTACTTTTGCGATGATCCACATCTTTATAAAGGAGTAGATGGTGTTATTAGATGTTGTGTGCCTGACCATGAACAGGAACAGATCCTGCGCAAGTGCCACTTCGAGGCTTCCGGAGGACACCATGCTGGAGGTAGAACTGCACACAAGGTACTTGATGTCTACTACACAACCTTCTTCTTGTAGAAGTTGTTGGGCCTCCAACTGCAGAGGTTTGTAGGACAGTAGCAAATTTCCCTCAAGTGGATGACCTAAGGTTTATCAATCCGTGGGAGGCATAGGATGAAGATGGTCTCTCTCAAACAACCCTGCAACCAGATAACAAAGAATCTCTTGTGTCCCCAACACACCCAATACAATGGTAACTTTTATAGGTGCACTAGTTCGGCGAAGAGATGGTGATACAAGTGCAATATGGATGGTAGATATAGGTTTTTGTAATATGAAATTATGAAAACAGCAAGGTAACTAATGATAAAAGTGAGCACAAACGGTATTGCAATGCTTCGAAACAAGGCCTAGGGTTCATACTTTCACTAGTGCAAGTTCTCTCAACAAGGATAACATAATTAGATCATATAACAATCCCTCAACATGCAACAAAGAGTCACTCCAAAGTCACTAATAGCGGAGAACAAACGAAGAGATTATTATAGGGTACGAAACCACCTCAAAGTTATTCTTTCCAATCAAACCATTGGGCTATTCATATAAGTGTCACAAACAGCCCTAGAGTTTGTAGTAAAATAACACCTTAAGACACACATCAACCAAAACCCTAATGTCACCTAGATACTCCAATGTCACCTCAAGTATTCTCTCCAATGATTATACGATATGCATCACACAATCTCAGATTCATCTATTCAACCAACACAAAGAACTTCAAAGAGTGCCCTGATACGTCTCCAACGTATCTATAATTTTTGATGTATTCATGCCATGTTTATAATATTTCTACATGATTTTGGTATGATTTGGGTAGAACTAACCCGGACTGATGCTATTTTCAGAAGAACTATAGTGGTGTTGTTTTTGTGCAAAAATAAAAGTTCTCGGAATGCGCTGAAAATCAACGGAGATTTTTTCTGGAAAATATAAAAAATACTGGAACAAAAAGTTGTCGGAGAGGAGTCCCATGGGGCCCAGGAGGGTGGGAGCGCGCCCACCCCCTGGTGCGCTCCCCTGTGCCTCATGGACTCCTCGTGGGTCCCCCTAATTGTTCTCGACACCAAACCCTCCTATAAATACCCAAATTTCCAGAAAGAAACCTAGATCAGGAGTTCCACCGCTGCAAGCCTCTATAGCCACAAAAAACCTCTCGGAAGCCTGTTCCGGCACCCTGCCGGAGGGGGAATCCATCACCAGTGGCCATATTCATCATCTCGGCACTCTCCATGACGAGGAGGGAGTAGTTCACCCTCGGGGCTGAGGGTATGTACCAGTAGCTATGTGTTTGATCTCTCTCTCTCTCTCATGTTCTTGATATGGCATGATCTTGATGTACCAAGGGCTTTGCTATTATAGTTGGATCTATCGGATTACAGGTTTCGCAAACCTTTGAAAGGTTCGAACTCTAGGGTGCGTGCGGAGATATCAACCTACCCAGCCTGCCTACTCGCAATCATCCTAAGCCTAGCATGTCGGGCTCGAAGAGACAAAGAGACATAGCACTTTATCCTGGTTCAGGCTACCTTGCGGTGTAATACCCTACTCCAGCATTTTGGTGGATTGCCTCGAAGGGCTGAGGATGAATAGTATAGTGGATGAACTGGCCTCAAGAGGTGAGGTGTTCTTGAGCTCAAGAGAGCTGGTGAGGTGGTTGGGTGAGAGTGGATCAGATCCGACCAGACCCCCCTCTATGGTGGTGGCTAAGTCCTATTTATAGTGGCCTTGGTCCTCTTCCCAAATTTTGGCGGGAAGGGATCCCACAATGGCCGGATTTGAAAGAGGACAAGTAGTACAACCTATCCTGACTAAAGTGGTCTTGGCTGCGAAAAGCCTTTGGTCGTGACACTGCGGTGGGCTCGGTGATGACCTCCGTCCTGGCGGTCTTGGTCTTGTTGCACCAGAATGGAAAACTTTGGCTGATTCCTCGAGACTCCGCGCCTGTGGCTTGCCTCCCTTGCACCGAAGAGGAAACTAGCACTCTGCGCCTGCTGGTGCCCGCCTGGCCTTGGTCTTCATGGCTCACGTCAGTTGAGCCTCATGAGGTGCACCTTGCAAAGAACTCTCCGCCCCTCGGGAACCAGCCTGAGGAGGCCGATCCCCTCGGGGGTCTTGGTGTCATCCGCCTCACGAGGATTGGCCCCTCGCGAGGGTCTTGAGTCATTGATGCTGAAGCTTGGTCGTACCAGGCCGTCAATGGAGCCACGCAGTGGGCCACAGCCAGGCAAGTCTGGATACGCCCATATCCAGAACACCGACAGTAGCCCCGGGCCCAAGGTGCGCTTGGACTTGGCTTCCAGGCAAAGCCAAAGGGCAAGTGCGGAGTGCCGCGGGTCCTAACCGCCTGCTGCCTTAATGACACGTGGCGATTGATGGGACATGCGTGTCTTCACTTCCCCATGCCGCCTTGATATCCGCCAGGCCTAGTGGTCGCCCATTGCCAGAGCAGCTTGCCCTTGCAGGTTGTCGCGCTTGGCCTTCGTTTCTTCTTCTCCCAGTCTTGTAGCTTCGCGCGCAGATCCGGTGTCAATGCCTTGCCCCCTTCCAAGCTTTTGTCATGGCCCCGCAACAGAGGAGGAAGAAGGGGAAGCCGCGTGCTCTGGCCAGGCCCCCGCCGGCCTTGGAGCCAGCTCTTGAGTGGTCGATAGTGATCAATCATGAGGGGCTGGACAAGATCCGTCATGCCCTTGCAGCCGATTCCAACGAGTGGAAGGCAACAGTCGTCCATCCTCCGTCTTGGCTTGTGGGTGAGATGAGCGCCACCGAGATCCTCATCTATCTCCACGCTCTCTTCGCGGGTCTGATTCCCCCTTCTCTCCCTTCTTCAATGTCGTAATCTCGCATTACCAGATCCACCTACTGCATCTGGATCCCCGCTCCGTCATCCTCCACGCCATTTTCTCCTTCCTTTGCGAGGCCATGGTCGGCATTACTCCTTCCGTGGCCCTGTTTCTCCATTTCTTCTTGCTCCGGCTGGTCGATGCTCGCCAATGCTCAGTATGCGCGACCTTCGAAGCTATGGCCGCAACCGCCGGCTCGAGGATCGACTTCGAGCTTTCGCCCGCTGCGAAGGGGTTCCGAAAGCAGTGGCTGCTTATGGATGTCGGCACGTGCAGCCCCCTGCTCCTGACTCCTCGGCCGCCGGCCACGCCTAGCTCTGGTTGGGGGCACGTGAAGCTCTCCGACCAGCGCCTTACTTGCGTCTGGAAGATGTTGACGAGGCTGCAGGGGCTGGAGGTGATGGCGCCGATGGTGGTGAAGGAATTTGTCAGGCAGCACGTCGCCCCTCTTCAGCACCATTCTCGCCCCGATGTGGGACCCTGCCGGCGTCGAGGATCCCATGAGGCTACAGAAGCCGTCACTGACCGCTGAGACCTTGAGCATGGTACTTCAGCTCCTGACAGGTGAATCCGAGCCCGCCGACCTTCCAGGAGATGGTTGCCTCCTCTATCAGTGCTCGAACAAGACGGTCTTCGTGGGACAGATGCCCCTATTCGACAAGTGGGGGTTGCGCCCGGAGGGCCTTGAGGGGCCTCGTGAGAACCCTGTCCTCGTGACTCCCCTGCTGCTCGATCCTGCTGCGTGCGCCCCAAGTGTGGAAGCAGGGGGTGCCCGCTGTCAGCAGCTGCTGAGGGTTCCTCTGGAGGCCTGGTGCTGCTGGGGGCCCGGGAGATCGAGACTCCCGAGACCCAGAAGGGGGCCGCCACAGGGTCAGCGCAACCCTATGCTCCGGAGGCAGAGGCTCCTAAAGCTCAGGGTGATGGCTTCGAGGTGGCTGCCGATGGCGAGGCGCCCACCAACGGCTCCGGAGCCGTCGCTGAGAAGACCCCGCCAGGCGCTCTTGCTCCTGGGGCCTCCGCCCCGGACACCTCACCGAACGCTCCTCGTCTTGAGGGTCGCCCGTCGGGGCCCTGTCGGCCCTGCCTGAGCCTTGAATCGCTCCTAAAGAGGAAGGGGTCTCCGTGCCGTAACGATGGCACCCGCCGACCGGTGAAGCTGAGTAGATATGCGGCTGCAGATGAGTAAGTACCTTCGCTCTCGATTCCTTGCACGCCACGTTCTTTCCTGACCAGGGCCTTGCAGGGTTCCCGTGACGATGAAACCTCAGGAGGCTAGTGCTGCCAAGGATCCTGGCTTAACCTCAGCACATAGCCCCCGGTGCCCTGGCTCTGCCCAGGGTGCGGGGCCGACTCCGGCCGCTGGGGTGCTGCAAGTGGGCCCGGGCCCGAGCTTCCTGCTTCCTTTCTTCGTGGCCCAGCCTGTAGGACGGGGGACGCACCGGCAATCCTTCCTATGGTCGTTGCTGGCAAGCGGGTGCCTCTTGGGCGGCCTTTGTCTTCAAGTTGCTGGGCTACACCGGCCAGCCCCCGGCCGAAAGTAGGCGAGATGCCCAATGCCCCTTCGGCAGCCTCTGGGGTTGAAGAAGGTCTTGGCAATGCATTGGCACTTGCACGCGGGCGCAGTGCCGTCTGCTTCAAGCTCTTCGGCAAGGCAATGCATGCGATGGTCCAGCTTGGTGGGGAGCTTGCTAAGTTGACACCAGGCTCGAGGCGGAGAGCCGCCACCTGGCGCATGAGTGGCAGCAGCTGAAGGTTGCCATCAACCTCGGGAAACTTCAGCGTGACCAGGCCGACGCGCTTGCGGCGGCCTCACTTGCAACTTCTTGCGAGGCTTGCGCCCGCGTCATGGAGGAGGTCGAAGCCGCCAACCGCCGTTGCGAGGCGGCCGAGGAGCGGGAGCAGAATCTTATGTCTTCAAATGCTGCCCTTGAGCGAGAAGTTGAGGAGCGGCGCGCCCTTCTGGCCTCTTCACTAGATGAATCGGCCTTTGCCGAGGCGGAGCTCCTGAGGCGCCATGATGACCTGGCATTGGAGGCCATGGAGCATAGCATGGCGTTGCAGAGGTTGGAGGTGAGGGAGCGCCAGGCTGTTGCGGCTGAGGATGCGGTCACCGCCCGAGAAGCCCAGGTCCAGCTGGGGGTGGAGGAGAGGGTGGCGAAGGCGCGTGCTGATCTGGCTGAGGGGCACCGCCTGGATCTGGAGCTGCTCAAGGCCGAGCTTGAAGGCAGGACCGCCGCCCTGAAGACGAAGCTGCAATCCACAGAGCGGCGTGAGAATGCCGCCCAAGAAGCTCTGGCCTCTTCCGAATCTGCCTTGAACTCTACCCGCGCCGAGATATCCTCCCTTCAGCAGCAAGTCAAGGACACCGCCTCCCTCCTCGAGAGGGCTTCGAATGAAAAGAGTCGCCGCCTGACACTAGAACATGAGCACGGCTCTATACTCCAGGGTCTGCGCGTCAGAGCTAACTGTGCCTTGGGCGCTATCTGTGATGACAGCGCTCCTCACCTGCACGAGAGTGACTACGCCAGCCATCTTAACTTCTTCACTGATGTTGTGACCCGCCTAGAGGATCATGCCACGAAGGCTCGCCAGCTTGTTGAGGGGAGGAGTCGGGGCCTCCTCGGGCGTGCGCTCTCGCACGTCTTCAGCAATCTCCTGAATCGCGATTCCCATTTTGACTTCAACGCTGTGCTAGCCCCCGTGCCTGCGGCTACCCAGGACAAGCTCGCCGGGTGGGTGGATGACTATGTGAACGCCTTGGTGGAGGAGCTGGCTTCTGAGGATGACACGGCCGTGCTCATGGCCGGTGCGAGTGGCACGGGCAGTGGTGATGACGAGGATAGTTGCCACGGCTCGGGCAGCGTGAGCAGCATGGACGAAGGCAACGAAGAGGGCGCGCACAGCTAGACATTTACTCCTGTTCGCTTTATCCTGCATGACCAAACTTGAAAGTTCCCTTGTGAGAGCATTTTGAAAAGGGGGGCCCTTGTGATGTACATAATTGTGAAATGCCTTGAAATGATGCCACAGAGCGACCCCTTAGGTCTACAGCCTTAGGCGGGATGGTGGTCTTGGAGTCTCGAGCGAGCCCTGACACTGCAGAAACATTTGTCCTCCCGAGGCATGCCCGTTGCGGGCTCGTGAGGGTCTGGCTCTTGCAAGGAGCCTGTTGACCTGTCCTGGAGTGCTTCGCAAGGAACCAACTGCCAGATCACGGCGAGGTGGGCGTGCGTGGCGGCCGCACTATCGGTGGGAAACGACACCTATGGGATCACTAGAATCCCTACTACGATCGGCGGGCGCGAGGTTGTGGAAAGAGCGGGTCTAGGAGCCAGCACAAAGATCGTTTACCCAGGTTCGGGCCGCGAGCATTCGTAATACCCTAGTCCTGCTTTGGTGTATATTTGAGTGTTCTTGAGCTAGCTACGACGTGTGCGTCATCCAAAAGATCCGAATCCCTCTCCAGTATGCCTCGAGCCTCCTTTTATAGGAAAAAGGGGTTGCCACAGTGGCACACAGGAGGTGGAAAGGTGTACAATGGCTGAGCTTATTGCCTGTCATTACGGGATAGAACGCATTAAATGCGCTCCTTAGGTGTCCCCTTGCTTTATTGGGGACGGTAACAAGGCCTGTCCCGTCCGTCGGTGCTCTGTCTTTCTTCGACACGCGTCTAGGCCAACGAGCCGTGCAGTGCCATGTAGGCTGGCAGGCTGTTGAGTTGGCGTGGTGGTAGAGTCTTCATGAAGATCTGCATGCCACCACGCAGGTGCTTGCTGAGTTGGCCTAGAGGCCGCACGTCGCCGCACAGGTGCTCGCCAAGTTGGTGGGGTGGCAGCTGTATGGGAATGGTGGTGGAGTCTTGGCAGATGTGGGCCTGGCTGCGGCCCCGCGGATGTCTCCAGTAGGAGTCTCGCCGGGGCCCTAGCAAGGGTCTTGCCGTGGCATCGCGGTCATCCCCGGCAAGGATCTTGCCGGAGGGCTCGTGGATTTCCTCGGCAAGGATATTGCCGAGGATCGTCGTCTTCTGGTCCTCATCTGATCTTGTGTGCTTATGATCTTCACAAAGATCTGCATGCCACCATGGAGGTGCCTTCCGAGCCTTGGTCCCAATGTGGTTGATGGTGTTGGAACCCTTGGGCTCAAGGGTGGCGCGCCCTACTAGCGTTGGGCAAGTTGCCCCGGCAAGGCTCTTGCCGGGGCTGCGGAGGCTGCCCTGGCAAGGTCCTTGCCGGGGGAGTCTACCTCGCCCTCTTGCTCTCTGTGTCTCCGGTCTTGGCATTGCTTTGATTGTCTTGTGCCTTTGGCTTCCCTCCTCTGCCCTGCTAGGTGTGGCCACGGGCGCGGCTCTAACTGCCCGTGCACAAGTAAAGGGGTACAAAAGAGAGCCCCTACTTTTGTACACCGACAGGAGCCCCTAGGCCTGGGCCACACATAAGCGCGACGCATTGTTGGGCTAGGCCCAGAACGGTACGCGGGCAGGCGGGGCGGATTTTTACCGTGGTAACTTTTTTGTCCGTTGCGCTTCCCCACAACCTGCGTTGAATGCACGACGTGGAGGGTCGTGCGTGACGTGGGGATCATGCATGGGGCGCTTGCTGCACGCATGCATCATATCGCAGTGAATGGTAAAGAGGCGGCCCGCGCCTTCCCCATAAAAAGGATTAACCGCAGGCACGCTGTTCATTTACCCTCTGTGCCTCTCCCAATCTCAGGACCGCCGTTCCTCTCTTCTTCCTCAGGCGAAAGATTCGAAGCTCTTGCTTCTGCTTGCTGCCGTTGTGCCTCCATTGCTCTCGATCCTTCGCCTCCTTCCAGCCGCCATGGCGCCCAAAACCAGCAGGGGCAAGGGAGCGGCCAAGGATGCCGGGGAGAGGGAGGCGCCGAAGAGCGAGGCGGCGGTGCGGCAAACGCAGCTCGCCTACTTCCCGTCGACGGTCGATGCGATCCACCTCAAGAACTTCTTCTTGCCCCTGTAGGGGAGGGAGTTGACGGGGCACCCTGCCACGCACGTCATCCCCGCCGACTGTGCCACGGCTGGTCCAAATCGGTACCCCTTTTTCATTGATTTCTTCTCCTGCGGCCTCTGCCCCCCTTTCTCTGACTTCTTCAACGACATCATGTGCACCTACGGCTTCCATCTTTTGGATCTCACACCGAACGGCGTGGCGTGCATGGCTCTCTTTGCCCACCTCTGTGAGGGCTTTGCTGGGGTGCTTCCCAGCACGGCGCTCTTCCACCACTACTTCTCCCCTCGCATCCAACCAGGGGGCGCCATCACTAGGAGCATCTCCTGGATCCCGAGGGCCCAGGAGAAAGGCACGTATCCGGAGGGTGCCCAAAAGGAGAGGTGGGAGGAGTGGCGGGACCGGTGGTGCTGGATCGAAGAGAAGAACCCGCAGGAGTTCTGCCGGGTTCGTCGGAGCCCGCCGAGCCGCCGCAAGGACTGGAGCGACCTTGACGCCAATGACGAGAAGCTTTCTATCGCAACCACCAGGATCCATCGCCTCACCAAGGCCGGGCTCACCCTTGAGATGATCGGGGCGGACTTCATCCGTCGCCGAATCGCCCCGCTGCACAATAAGGGGAGGCTGGCCTGGGACTTCAGGAATGCGGCCGGCGTCATGAGGCTCCGCCCCGGCCTGAAGCATAACTTCACGGTGATGGGGCATGCCTATTTCTGTCAAAGGCTCTTTCAGCTCGACGTGTACAGCGACGGCAGGGTGGAGAGGACTGGTAGGGCCGTGAAGGCCGGCAAGGCCGTCAAGGGGCCCCTGTTTGGGTTGCCAGCAGGAGTGGTCCCGCTGAGCAAAAACTCTCGCCGGTCCGACATTATTTCCATGATGCCGGACTTCAACGCCTCAACCCGTCCTGGGCCGAGCCCCCGGCACCCGTCCTGGGCTTTGACCACGACGAGCCGCTGCTCATCCAGGACACCACCGAAGCGGAGCTGGATTACATCGCCGCCAGGATGGCAGAGGCGGAGCTTTCTAGGGAGGCCGGTAGCGCTGGCGGCATGGAGGGCGAGGCCGACACGGCCGCGGAGGAGAGGGAGCTTGCCCAGTGGGCGGGGTCTGCCAGGGAGGCCAGCGGCGTCAACACTGACGCCCCCCTTGTTGAGGATGTGGTCGAGGAGTCGACCGAGGAAGAGGCTGAGGCTGACAACCCTCCGGCCATGGGAAAAAGGCATGTCCTGCAGCGGGCCCGCTCTGGCGAGACAGTCCGGCCCGGCAAGACCGAACTGCGGCAAGAGGTCCAAGGGGAGTCCGTGCGCCTGACGAGGGCCGCGGCAGCGAAGAAGGTGGTGAAGGACGCGGTGGCGAAGAGGAAAGCGACCGCCTCTTCTTCGTCCAAGCATTGCCGGACTCCATCCCCTTCCCCTTCTCCCGCGGATGATGACACAGAGGTCGTCTTCGATTTTGGGTCTCTCAGCCCAAGGAGGAAAAGGAAGGCAGCAGAAGAGGAGGTGGAGGACGAGTAAGTATCTTGCCTTTCGTCATCTTCGTCCTTTCAGACCGCGCTGCTTTTCTTGACTAGTTTTTATCTTCGCAGGGACAGGGAGACGCTGGCCTAGAGGGTGGTGAAGAGGGCCAGGGCCTGGATGGGCAACCAGCCCCCGGCGGGCGCTTCACACACGCCGGTGGTGGAGATCAGCCCGAACAGCAGCCCCCGGCTCAGCCCCCAGCATGCGTTCACCACTCACTCCTCATCAACGTGTGTTGGGGTACGATCCCTTGGCACTGACCTTGCCGTGGCTACAGGAGGAGGACGGCAGCAGGAGGAGCCACCGAGGGCCACCCCCAACACACCTCGCCCATCAACCACGCCGCACCGAGGGGCGTCCCCGGCAAGGGCGCCAAGCACCGAGCCCATGCACACGGAGGAGGAGGAGGCGAACTTGGGTGCCGATGGCTCCGTCCCGGTGACGGATGTTGGCGGGAAGGGGCCACTTCTTCCCAGCCCGGCACGGGTAAGTTATTCGCTTTCGGTCCCTGTTCTTTCTTCCTTCTTTTTGAACCTTGGTCTTGGCTTTGCCTCATTCCCCTTCTCGGTATCCAGATCCTTCCTTGGTGGACCGGGAGGACATCGACACCGTCATCGAGGAGGTTGCCAGGGACGCTAAGGCCGAGGCCGACAAGATCGTCGCCGAGGAGTCCGCCAAGACCGCTGCTGAGGATGCCGCCAAGGGGCCTGCCGGAGGGACCGGCAAGGCTGGTGCCGAGGAGGCCGGCAAGGGGCCTGTCGGGGAGGCTGGCAAGGCTGCTGCCGAGGAGGGGGGTGGTCGACGATCAACCCTCCTCCTCCGCCGCCTCTGGCTCGGGCAGGTAATTGAAGGTGGGCGACGACCTATTCGTCCACCTTCCAGGGACGGTGGGCACCAGGGCGCCGGCCGAGGGGGAGGTGTTTGACGACGAGGCGCTCGCCTCTGCCGGGCTCCAGGTTGTTGACGAACCGAGCGCCGGTGGTGGTGGTTCTCAAGAGGAGCGGCTTCTTCGGGCCATGAGCGCCAACTTCCAGAAGCTCCAGGCACTTCACCGTGCCCGCCTGGACAAGGCAAAATCCAGGATGGCGGTGGTGGACAAGGCGGAGGCGGACCTCAAGGAGCACGTCGCTGAGGCGCGGGCCTGGTTCTGCCCCACACAAGATCTGCTGGCGAAGCGCAAGCAAGAGCTCATCTTGAAGCAGGCCGACGTCGAGAAGGCTCGGGAGGCGGTGAGGGAACAGGACGCCAAGGCCGAGGCCGCCCGACACCAACACCAGGCCGAGCTGAACTCCCAGGAGGGGACCTCGCCGCTCATGAGGAGGTGCTTGCTGCCACACTCTGTGGCAAGGATGAGGAGGTCGAGAGACTCGTCGCGCAGCAGACCCAGGAGCTGAAGCAGAGGCACAGGGAGGCACTTGATGCTCAAGCCCTGGTCCACGATGATAAGGTGAAGGAGCTGGAGGTGGAGCGGGACGGCCTGAAGAACAAGGCCCTGGAGCTGGCAAAGGAGAAGGACACGATCAACGGTGCCTTGGTGGAGGCGCAGGCCGCAGCCCTCGGCAAGGCCAAGCTACTCTCCCAGGCCAATGACTCCATCAAAGACCTAAAGCTGAAGCTGGAGGGTCTTGAGGGGACGCTTTCGGAGGCCAGGGCCCGGGAGGAGTGAAAGTGCAACTATCCCTAGGTGGTTTTGGTAATTCATAACAACATATAGCTCATTGAGCTAATGCTATTCCAAGACTATTATTTCAGGAAAGCTCAATGAATGGCATGGCATGGATGATGAAAGTGGATCCCTCAAAATACTAAGGACAAAGGGTTGGCTCAAGCTCAAAAGCTCAAGACTCTCCATTTTATATTTTAGTGATCCATGATCACATTGAGTCTATAGGAAAAGCCAATACTATCAAGGAGGGATGAGGTGTTGCTTAATGAGCCTCTTGCTTCATGTGCTTAGTGATATGCTCCAAAACCCTCAGCTACTTTCCCACATCCACACATGACTTAAACCCAAAGCCAAAATCGGTCACACCGATTCTTCCTATCCGGCGCCACCGATTCCAAAAGTCATAGCCACTGCCACAAAACCTAAGCAAATCGGTCTTACCGATAGGGATCTCGGTCTCACCGAGATGGGATTGTAATCTCTCTGTTTCCCTTCGTAACGTTTCGGTCTAACCGAAGTGAGCGATCGGTCCCACCGAGATTGCAATGTAAACTCTCTGTTTCCTTTTTGTAACATTTCGGTCTCACCGAAAAGAGCAAATCGGTCCCACCGAGTTTACCTGACCAACTCTCTGGAAAGCTTATTACCAAATCGGTCTCACCGAGTTTGTGTAATCGGTCTTACCGAGAATACGTTATGCCCTAACCCTAACCGAATCGGTCTCACCGAGATGCATGTCAGTCCCACCGAAATCACTAACGGTCACTAGGTTTACTAAATCGGTCCGACCGAGTCTGTTGAATCGGTCCCACCGAATTTGGTAAATTGTGTGTAACGGTTAGATTTTGTATGGAGGCTATAAATACCCCTCCACCTCCTCTTCATTCGTGGAGAGAGCCATCAGAACAAGCCTACACTTCCAACTTACCATTTCTGAGAGAGAACCACCTACTCATGTGTTGAGACCAAGATGTTCCATTCCTATGATATGAATCTTGATCTCTAGCCTTTCCCAAGTTGCTTTCCACTCAAATCTTCTTTCCACCAGATCCAAAACCTATGAGAGAGAGTTGAGTGTTGGGGAGACTATCATTTGAAGCACAAGAGCAAGGAGTTCATCATCAACGCACCATTTGTTACTTCTTGGAGAGTGGTGTCTCCTAGATTGGCTAGGTGTCACTTGGGAGCCTCCGACAAGATTGTGGAGTTGAACCAAGGAGTTTGTAAGGGCAAGGAGATCGCCTACTTCGTGAAGATCTACCGCTAGTGAGGCAAGTCCTTCGTGGGCGACGGCCATGGTGGGATAGACAAGGTTGTTTCTTCGTGGACCTCTTCGTGGGTGGAGCCCTCCGTGGACTCGTGCAACCGTTACCCTTCGTGGGTTGAAGTCTCCATCAACGTGGATGTACGATAGCACCACCTATCAGAACCACGCCAAAAACATCCGTGTCTCCAATTGCGTTTGAATCCTCCAAACCCTTCCCTTTACTTTCTTGCAAGTTGCATGCTTTAATTTCCGCTACCTATATACTCTTTGCATGCTTGCTTGATTACTGTGATGATTGCTTGACTTGTCCTAAAGTAGCTAAAATCTGCCAAACTCTAAAATTGGGAAAAGGTTAAGTTTTTATTGGTCAAGTAGTCTAATCACCCCCCTCTAGACATACTTCAAGGTCCTACAAGTGGTATCAGAGCTTTGGTCTCCATCTGCTTTGATTTCCATAGCTTTTGGTGGTCATAGCCTTGGTTTCACAACCTAGGAGAGAATGGCGTCTAGCGAGGGAAATTATCACCATAGAGGTCCTTACTTTGATGGTACTAATTTTGCTAGTTGGAAGCATAAGATGAAAATGCATATTCTCGGACATAACCCCGCCGTTTGGGCAATTATTTGTATTGGCTTGCAAGGTGAATTCTTCGATGGGAGAGAACCGAACCGTGAAGCTAATGCGGAAGAATTGAAGATGCTGCAATACAATTCTAAAGCTTGTGATATCATCTTCAATGGATTGTGCCCCGAAGAATTCAACAAAATCAGCCGTCTTGAGAATGCAAAGGAAATTTGGGATACTTTGATTGATATGCATGAAGGTACCGAATCCGTCAAGGAATCCAAGTTGGATGTGCTCCAAAGTCAGCTTGATAAGTTCAAAATGAAGGATGGTGAAGGTGTCGCTGAAATGTACTCTAGGCTTGCTCTTATCACAAATGAGATTGCCGGCTTAGGGAGTGAAGAGATGACCGACAAATTCATCATCAAGAAGATCCTAAGAGCATTGGATGGAAAGTATGATACCGTGTGCACATTGATCCAGATGATGCCAAACTACAAAGATCTCAAGCCAACGGAAGTCATTGGAAGAATTGTTGCTCATGAGATGTCACTCAAGGATAAGGAGGAACTTCACAACAAGTCAAGTGGTGCTTACAAAGCCTCAAGTGAAGCCCCCACATCATCAAGTGAGAAACAAACCTTCAATAAAGAATTGAGCTTAATGGTGAAGAACTTCAACAAATTCTACAAGAGTAGAAGCAAAGAAAGAAGCTCCAAGTCAAGGTCTTACAATGAAAAAAGATCTTCTAGTCGAGAGCGCAATTGCTACAATTGTGGGAGACCCGGACACTATTCCAATGAGTGTACGTCACCCTACAAAATAAGAGAAGATTCTTCAAGAAGAAGAAGCAAAAGAGAAGAATGACCACCAAGAGAGAGGAGGAGTAGAGATGATCGTTATGAACGAAGACCCTCACGGAGAAGCAAGGATTCGGAAAGGAAGGAAAAGTCATCAAGGAGCTACACAAAACAAAGACATCAAGCTCATGTTGATGAATGGGTATCCGGCTCCGACTCCGACAATCACTCCGAGAGAAGCTATCACTCCGACTCCGAATATACTCAAGATGAAGGTGTTGCCGGTCTAGCACTTGTGTCAACCAACTCCTACGACATATTTGATTCACCAAATGAAGGTGTTGGAAGATGCTTCATGGCCAAAGGTCCAAAGGTAACACATCCTGAGTATGTTGATTTCAATAGTGATGAAGATGACTTGCTTGTGGATGATGATTTACTTGACAACTCTAGTGATGAATACTATGATGAAACGTCAATTAATCATGCTAATCAAGATAAAACGAATGACAAGGATAAGGAGAAGATTGAGCTTCTAACTAAAGAACTAAACACTCTTAAGTTAGCTCATGAAACTATCTACGAAGATCATCGAGAACTTTTAAGGGCTCATGAGAAGTTACGCTTTGAAAAGCTCAATCTTGAGCAAGAGCATGAGTTCTTAAAGGCAATCAATGATGATCTCCGTAAGAAAAGTTCTTCTTACATTGCCAAGCGTTTACTCTTATCTACTTACATGCCTCAAGTCAAGTCTAGTAACAAGTACAAGAAAGATACTTCCTCTAGTAGTAACAATGATAATGTCAAATCCAATATTGTTGCTTCTAGTAGTTCTCTTGATTCCACTAATGATTCTCTTAGCCAAGTTACACTTGAGCAAGAAAATAGCTTATTGAAGGGAATTATAGAGAAAGGTGTTTACAAGAGCCTTGCCGGGAGTAAGCAATTCGAGGAAATTGTACGCAAGCAAGGAAGGCACCGGAAGAATCAAGGTGTTGGTTTTGAACGAAAGTTCAATGCCAATGGAGTTGAGTGGGAAGAAGATCAATACCCCAAGACGAAGTTTGTTCCTCAACAAGAGAAGTATGATCCTACTTCCTTCAAGGGAACACAAGCTCAAGATGATCTTCCACCACAAGACCACAAGAACAAAGGCAAGGACAAGCTTCAAGAAGAGATTGATGCATTTGAAGAAGCACCTAAAGCCTCGTTCAAGTGAGTTCCCAAGACTACGTCAAGTTCTACTTCATCAAGTACAACTACAACTCCAAGGATTCCCATCAAGATGATGTGGATCCCGAAGAAGAAGAACTAGAGAGTTCTTGAGGGTGACTCCGCCAACATTCTTCACTCATATCATTATGGCAAGAACAAGTGCAATCAACTTCCACATCTTGCACTAGTTCAAGGAGTCACAAACCCTCATGTTGGTAAGGCAAGGGACAAGGTAACCTAATGATTTCACTCACTGGAATGATGAGCTTATCATGCAATTTTACTCCACAGCACACTTTTACCCAGATGGAAGAATTGTTTGGATGTCTGAAGGTACAAGGTACCAATCCACTGTTGAAGAATGGGCAAGTCTGATAAATGCCCCAAAAGAAAATGAGGATGACCTGGACATTTATGCAAAGAAGAAGATGGATCACAATTCCATGGCTCACATGTACAAGGAGATCCCAGACAAGGCAGTTGAGACTCACAAGTTTAGATCAGTTCATTTTCTGCTGTCAGGGTTGCCAACCATCAATTGGATTCTGAGGCATACTCTGTTGCCCAAGTCTGGTGACCATAACATGATCAGAGGGCATGCCATCAACATGTTGCATGTGTTTGATGTGCCACAAAAGTTCAAAGTCATGAGCCTTATGATTGAAACAATTAAGAGGACTGCAGCAGATCAGAAGAGGAGCTGTGGATATGCCCCTCAGATTCAGGAATTGATCAACTCAAAGATGGGCACAGGGAAATATCAATTGGATAAGGAACACTTTCCACTTTATCCAGACTTTGAGGACAATGAGGTTGTCATGAATGAGAATGATCCAACATCAGTTCAAGCTCAAGAGAAGAAGGAAAAGGCAAAGAAGGAGAAGGCTGCCAGGATGCCAACTCAAGAGGAGGCATCTGAATATTTCTTGAAGAACAAGCAGGAGCAGCTTGGTTACTTGATAGCATCAACACTGAGGATTGAGAAGAGACTGGCCACCCTCACTCAGAATCAGGAGAGCTAGGAGAGAATCATGGAACTCAAATTCCATGACCTTGATGTCAAAGTAACTGAGATTCAGTCAGTTGTGGAGCAGCTGCAGGATGATATGCAGGAGAGGCAGGGCAAGACTACAACTAATGTGTTTGCCAGAGTGCCCAGAACCCAGAGGTCAGTTGCAGTGCCAGTGACAGACACTAGAGCAACAACTTCAGCACCAGCTACTGCCCCTTCAGTTCCAATGCGACCAGCTCCAACATCAACTCCAGCACCCTCTACTTCAACTGAAGCTTTCGACCTTGGAGTTATCAGGACACCACCACCAGAAGATCAAGCCTGAGAGTCGATCTAGCACTATGCATTTTCTATGAACTTTTTGGTAACTTGTTGCCAAAGGGGAGAAAATGTATAGATCATAGGCTTCGAGAGAGAGACTGTTGCTTTTGTTCTCTCTTGCTTTATTTGGTGGTTTAAAACTTGTTTGCTTTTGTTTGCTTGTGATACTATGCTTGTGAGACATTGATGATCATGTGTTTGATCATAAGCTACACTTATGCATGATTGATGATATTATCCTATCTATCTTATGTGATCATTCACTTTGCTTGGTGATGAGTGCATGTATTCAATGTTTATTATTTTGAGCACTCCACCAAGATGTATGTGACATGGAAGAGTAACCCATGAGCCTAATTCATTGTGCACTTGCAGTCCAAAGAAAATCTTAAATAATGCACAAATTTAGGGGGAGCTCTTGCTTATCACATACTTCTCAAAGCGACGATGTTGTTAAATCTTATTATCATTTGTCGAAGGTTTGATCTATATGTTGTCATCAATTACCAAAAAGGGGGAGATGGAAAGTGCAACTATCCCTAGGTGGTTTTGGTAATTCATAACAACATATACCTCATTGAGCTAATGCTATTCCAAGACTATTATTTCAGGAAAGCTCAATGAATGGCATGGCATGGATGATGAAAGTGGATCCCTCAAAATACTAAGGACAAAGGGTTGGCTCAAGCTCAAAAGCTCAAGACTCTCCATTTTATATTTTAGTGATCCAAGATCACATTGAGTCTATAGGAAAAGCCAATACTATCAAGGAGGGATGAGGTGTTGCTTAATGAGCCTCTTGATTCATGTGCTTAGTGATATGTTCCAAAACCCTTAGCTACTTTCCCACATCCACAAATGACTTAAACCCAAAGCCAAAATCGGTCACACCGATTCTTCCTATCCGGCGCCACCAATTCCAAAAGTCATAGCCACTGCCACAAACCCTAAGCAAATCAGTCTTACCGATAGGGATCTCGGTCTCACCGAGATGGGATTGTAATCTCTCTGTTTCCCTTCGTAACGTTTCAGTCTAACCGAAGTGAGCGATCGGTCCCACCGAGATTGCAATGTAAACTCTCTGTTTCCTTTTTGTAACATTTCGGTCTCACCGAAAAGAGCAAATCGGTCCCACCGAGTTTACCTGACCAACTCTCTGGAAAGCTTATTACCAAATCGGTCTCACCGAGTTTGTGTAATCGGTCTTACCGAGATTACGTTATGCCCTAACCCTAACAAAATCGGTCTCACCGATTTGCATGTTAGTCCCACCGAAAATCACTAACGGTCACTAGGTTTACTAAATCGGTCTGACCGAGTCTATTGAATCAGTCCCACCGAATTTGGTAAATTGTGTGTAACGGTTAGATTTTGTGTGGAGGCTATAAATACCCCTGCACCTCCTCTTCATTCGTGGAGAGAGCCATCAGAACAAGCCTACACTTCCAACTTACCATTTCTGAGAGAGAACCACCTACTCATGTGTTGAGACCAAGATATTCCATTCCTACCATATGAATCTTGATCTCTAGCCTTTCCCAAGTTGCTTTCCACTCAAATCTTCTTTCCACCAGATCCAAAACCTATGAGAGAGAGTTGAGTGTTGGGGAGACTATAATTTGAAGCACAAGAGCAAGGAGTTCATCATCACGCACCATTTGTTACTTCTTGGAGAGTGGTGTCTCCTAGATTGGCTAGGTGTCACTTGGGAGCCTCCGACAAGATTGTGGAGTTGAACCAAGGAGTTTGTAAGGGCAAGGAGATCTCCTACTTTGTGAAGATCTACCGCTAGTGAGGCAAGTCCTTCGTGGGCGACGGCCATGGTGGGATAGACAAGGTTGCTTCTTCGTGGACCCTTCGTGGGTGGAGCCCTCCGTGGACTCGCGAAACCGTTACCCTTTGTGGGTTGAAGTCTCCATCAACGTGGATGTACGATAGCACCACCTATCGGAACCACGCCAAAAACATCCGTGTCTCCAATTGCGTTTGAATCCTCCAAACCCTTCCCTTTACTTTCTTGCAAGTTGCATGCTTTAATTTCCACTGCCTATATACTCTTTGCATGCTTGCTTGAATCATGTGATGATTGCTTGACTTGTCCTAAAGTAGCTAAAATCTGTCAAACTCTAAAATTGGGAAAAGGTTAAGTTTTTATTGGTCAAGTAGTCTAAGCACCCCCCCTCTAGACATACTTCAAGGTCCTACAAGGAGACACTGACCAAGAATCTGGAGGAGGAGAGGCAGCTGCAAAGAATGACGCTGCCAACCACGAGGATTATGTGAAGGGTGAAAACCTCTGGATCAACCGCCTCACCGACGTCACCGGCAGGATCACCACGAAGTTGGCTACCATGGGGATGCCAAACGTAAGGTACGCCCCAGAGCCGAACGTGAGTCCCAATGCCAAGCTGACCCTATTCTTCGAGGGCGTTCTTAGAGCTTTGGAGCAGTTTTGCTCTAACAGAGCGAGCTCTCTGGCCAATGAGGCCCGGCAGCTTTGCCGGGGTGCCCTGACCAAGGTCCTCACCAAGGTGGCGTACTAGAACCCCAACCTTGACTTCGATGCCGCGCTGGAGAGCTTGCCGAAGGATGTGGACCTCGCGACGCTCGAGGAGTGTATCGAGCCCATCATCAGCCGCGTTGACGGAATTCAGAGGGTTGAAGGCCAGCGCCAGGACTAGGCACCCTGTTTCTCATCGCCGCTGCAAGTTCACGACCAAGACAATTTTTATCTTTAGTTAGAACCACAGCAACAATTGATGTAATATAACTCTGTTGTACTTTGAAACGATGCATGTTATTTTCCAGTTTGATCTCTCTTTGTATGTCCACCCTATGTTAATTGGGTAGGCTTGTTGGTGCATAAACCCAAGCCGCGGCGCCTCGAGGACGGATCCCCAATAGCCTGCCAGGTGTGCTTGCTGCCAGCCGAACCACCTTACCGTTCTCAGCGTGGCCTCTCGAACTGTCGAGCGGACTCAAGACAGAACAAGAGAGTCGCCAATAGTGGAAGGCCACCCTGCCATTCTCGACGCAGCCGCTCGAACTGTTGAGCAGACTCGAAACAGAACAAGGGCATTGCCAATAGTGGAAGGGCCCCCATTGCATGCAGGTTTCTCATATAGAGGGAAAGATCTCCACGGAGAATAATCTTATATAAAAAGAATTGCTCAAAGTTTTGCGTGACTTAGCTTTTCTATCACTACGCGAGCGTTCACTACATCCGCAAATGATGCCGCTCGTTCGGTCACCTTCTTCCTTGGAAGCCATGGCGATGAAGAAGTGCTAAACTAACTGCTAAACCGGATTTCCACAACTGCGCCCCTTACCTGGCATGCCAAAGATGTCGGTGGGAAACGACACCTATGGGATCACTGGAATCCCTACTACGGTCGGCGGGCGCGAGGTTGTGGAAAGAGAGGGTCTAGGAGCCAGCACAAAGATCGTTTACCCAGGTTCGGGCCGCGAGGATGCGTAATACCCTAGTCTTGCTTTGGTGTATATTTGAGTGTTCTTGAACTAGCTACGGCGTGTGCGTCGTCCAAAAGATCTGAATCCCTCTCCAGTATGCCTTGGGCCTCCTTTTATAGGAAAAAGGGGTTGTCATAGTGGCACACAGGAGGTGGAAAGGTGTACGATGGCTAAGCTTATCACCTGTCATTACAGGACAGAACGCATTAAATGCGCTCCTTAGGTGTCCCCTTGCTTTATTGGGGATAGTAACGAGGCCGGTCCTATCCGTCGTCGCTCTGTCTTGCTTCGACACGCGTCTAGGCCAACGAGGTGTGCAGTGTCATGTAGGCTGGCAGGCTGTTGAGTTGGCGTGGTGGTAGAGTCTTCATGAAGATCTGCATACCACCACGTAGGTGCTTGCTGAGTTGGCCTAGAGGCCACACGTCGCCACGCAGGTGCTCGCCTAGTTGGTGGGCTGGCAGCTGTATGGGAACGGCAGTGGAGTCTTGGCATATGTGGGCCTGGCTGCAGCCCCGCGGATGTTCCCGGCAGGAGTCTTGCTGGGGCCCCGGCAAGGGTCTTGCCATGGCATCGCGGTCGTCCTCGGCAAGGATCTTGCCGGAGGGCTCGTGGATTTCCTCGGCAAGGATCTTGCCGAGGATCGTCGTCTTCTGGTCCTCCTCTAATCTTGTGTGCATATGATCTTCACAGATCTGCATGCCACCATGGAGGTGCCTCCCGAGCCTTTGTACCAATGTGGTTAATGGTGTTGGAACCCTTGGGCTCAAGGGTGGCGCGCTTTGCTGGCGTTGGGCAAGTTTCCCTGGCAAGGGTCTTGCCAGGGGAGTCTACCTCGCCCTCTTGCTCTCTGTGTATCTGGTCTTGGCGTTGCTTTGATTGTCTTGTGCCTTTGGCTTCCCTCCTCTGCCCTGCTAGGTGTGGCCACGAGCGTGGCTCTGACTGCCCGTGCACAAGTAAAGGGGTACAAAAGAGAGCCCCTACTTTTGTACACCGACACGCACCCTTGAGCCCTTGGGGAGGAAGCAATCAATCCTGACGCACACACCGCACCCAGCCTCCGCTCGCGAGGCGCTCGGGGTAGCGTAGTAGCCACAAGCTTCGGAAAAACGCAAAAGCAGAAAGCGAGAGAGCAACGCAAGACGAGAAAAACTCCCCCCATTTTTTATAAACGCACGAGAACCAAGGTTACTCCAAAAATCCGACAAACAAGTACAAAAAGGAGGTGAAAGCAAATGGCCACGTCTGGTGCCTAGCTAGTCTTCAAGTCTTCTCACCAGCGCGGAGCTAAGTGCTTCCACTGGCTGGGCATAGTCATTGGGGGACAGTGTCGACGGCCAGCACGGAGCATGGTGCTTCCACTAGGATGTGGGTGGGAGCCCCCGTGAGGCCCCAGGGCGGCACTTAGGAGAATCCGGGGAGTGTAAAGGCCCACTCATTATTACGTGAGAGTGTCACGAGCGGAGACCTTCACAGGCTGGAGCCTTGCTTCATGTCGCCCGACGAGGACCCCGCCCTGCGCCGCCCCCGACCACCGTTGGGGAGACCGGCAACCAGGACAAGACCAAGGGGCAAGGGGGACGCTGGTGGCATCCTCGGCGACCGTAGGCCCCCCACTAGGAGGAAGGGCTCGCCGGTGCCTTCCCTGGCGGGGAACCAAGCAGAGTCCTGCTCCGCATAGCGCGGGGAAGGCCCTGCCGCCGGGCTCCCCCGCGCTGCTCCCAACGCCCTTAGCTCCTGCAGCGGATCCACCGTCCTGAGAGTCCTGAGGTAGCCGCGCCCTGGTTCACCTATGATCCATGGTCAACTTAAGTGTGCCCCTGTGGCGTTAGCTGTATCCAGAGGTTGTTGTCGTTGGACACGTTGGCGGGGCTCGGCGATGGCTCGTAAGGGGTCTCGGCTTCGTGTACATCTAGCGCCCAGCCTGGCGTGGGGGATCAGCTGGGGCCCTCTCCCTACGCGTGCCTCAGGTCCACCGCGACGGGGACGTACGCTTCTGGGCTGGCTGCACCAGAATTGCTGCCCGGTTGCCTCACGTCCCCGCCTTCTTCGGTTGCCCTCTGGTCCTGTGGACCAGGGGACGGCGCTCCAGCATGGCCCCTGGGGATGTTGCTCAGAGCAACCCCATGCTGAGGTGGCATGTTCGGAGGAGTGCGGGCTGCACCGTGAGGCTGGCCAACACTGAGAGGCTCTTCAGGGGCCCTGGGAGGGGGCGCGCGGTTGTGGCGAGGATGGGCACGCGCCCCTACCACGGCCTGTGACGTGGGAAGGGTGCAAATTGGTGCTGCTCCCCTGCACGCCACGTCCAGCAGCTCGGCAACCCGCTCCAGCAGGGCGTCGTGACTGCTTTCCAGCAGCCTACACCTCAAGAGCTCCTGAGCCACGACGACCACAGCCCGCATGTTTGCCTGTTCCCTGTGCGTGTGCGGTGCGGTTGCTGCGGCATAGCTTGCAGGTCCCGCGGCAGTGCGGTTATGGCGCAGTGCCAAAGGGGAAGGCTGCGCCCCGCGCCCCCTACGGCCGGCCGCCCCAGGCGGAGCGCGGGCCATGAGCAGAACGGAGTGGAGGTCCTCCTCATTAGCGGGCGCTGCCGAGGAGGCACGGACAACCCAGTGCTCGATGTGCGCCCTCGGGGCGTCGGCCATGGCATTGGTGGAGTGGCGGAGGACCGGTTGACGGAAGAGGGGATCTGACGCACCCCTACCGGGCGCGCCAAATGTCGGATTACAGATTCCGCAAACCCTTGAAAGGTTCCAAGTCTGGGGTGCGTGCGGAGATCTCAACCTACCCAGCCTGCCTACTCGCAATCCTCCTAAGCCTAGCGCGTTGGGCTTGAAGAGACAAAGAGACACAGCGGTTTATCCTGGTTCGGGCCACCTTGCGGTGTAATACCCTACTCCAGTGTTTTGGTGGATTGCCTCGAAGGTCTGAGGATGAACTAGTACAGTGGATGAACTGGCCTCAAGAGGTGAGTTGTTCTTGAGCTCAAGAGAGCTGGTGAGGTGGTCGGGTGAGAGTGGATCAGATCCGACCAGATCCCCCTCTATGGTGGTAGCTAAGTCCTATTTATAGTGGCCTTGGTCCTCTTCCCAAATGTTGGCGGGAAGGGATCCCACAACGGCCGAATATGAAAGGGGACAAGTAGTACAACCTATCCTGACTAAAGTGGTCTTCGCCTATGAAAAGCCTCTGGTCGTGACGCTGCGGTGGGCTCGGTGATGACCTCCGTCCTGGCGGTCTTGGTCTTGTTGCACCAGAATGGAAACCTTTGGCTGATTCCTCGGGACTCCGTGCATGTGGCTTGCCTCCCTTGCATCGAAGAGGAAACTAGCGCTCTGTGCCTGCTGGCGCCCACCTGGCCTTGGTCGTCATGGCTCACGTCAGCTGAGCCTCGTGAGGTGCACCTTGCATAGAACTCTCCGCCCCTCGGGAGCCAGCCTGAGGAGGCCGATCCCCTCGGGGGTCTTGGTGACGTCCACCTCGCAAGGCTTGGCCCCTCGCAAGGATCTTGAGGTGAAGTTGGGCCATACCAGGCCGTTGATGGAGCCACGCAGTGGGTCGTAGGTAGGCAAGTCTGGATACCCCCATATCCAGAACACCGATAGGATCTTATGATTTTCTCCCCCTCTACTCTCTTGTAATGGATTGAGTTTTTCCTTTGAAGTTATCTTATAGGATTGAGTCTTTAAGGATTTGAGAACACTTGATGTATGTCTTGCGTGGGATACCCGTGGTGACAATGGGGTATTCTATTGATTCACTTGATGTATGTTTTGGTGATCAACTTGCGGGTTCCGTGACCTTGGGAATCTATGCATAGGGGTTGGCACACGTTTTCGCCTTGACTCTCCGGTAGAAACTTTGGGGCACTCTTTGAAGTTCTTTGTGTTGGTTGAATAGATGAATCTGAGATTGTGTGATGCATATCGTATAATCATACCCACAGATACTTGTGGTGACATTGGAGTATCTAGGTGACATTAGGGTTTTGGTTGATTTGTGTCTGAAGGTGTTATTTTACTACGAACTCTAGGGCTGTTTGTGACACTTATAGGAATAGCCCAATGGATTGATCAGAAAGAATAACTTTGAGGTGGTTTCGCACCCTACAATAATCTCTTCGTTTGTTCTCCGCTATTAGTGACTTTGGAGTGACTCTTTGTTGTATGTTGAGGGATTGTTATAGGATCTATTTATGTTATTATTGTTGAGAGAACTTGCACTAGTGAAAGTATGAACCCTAGGCCTTGTTTCCTAGCATTGCAATACCGTTTCCGCTCACTTTTACCACTTGCTACCTTGCTGTTTTTATATTTTTCAGATTAAAAAGCCCTATATCTACCATCCATATTGCACTTATATCACCATCTCTTCGCCGAACTAGTGCACCTATACAATTTACCATTGTATTTGGTGTGTTGGGGACACAAGAGACTCTTTATTATTTGGTTGCAGGGTTGTTTGAGAGAGACCATCTTCATCCTATGCCTCCCACGGATTGATAAACCTTAGGTCATCCACTTGAGGGAAATTTGTTACTGTCCTACAAACCTCTACACTTGGAGGTCCAACAATGTCTACAAGAAGAAGGTTGCATAGTAGACATCATGCCCCAAAGTTCCTACCGGAGAGTCAAGACGACAACGTGTGCCAACCCCTATGCATAGATTCCCAAGGTCACGGAACCCGCAAGTTGATCACCAAAACATACATCAAGTGAATCAATAGAATACCCCATTGTAACCACGGGTATCCCACGCAAGACATACATCAAGTGTTCTCAAATCCATAAAGACTCAATCCGATAAGATAACTTCAAAGGGAAAACTCAATCCATCACAACAAGGTAGAGGGGGAGAAACATCATAAGATCCAACTATAATAGCAAAGCTCGCGGTACATCAAGATCGTGCCATATCAAGAACACGAGAGAGAGACAGAGAGACAGAGAGACAAACACATAGCTACTGGTACATACCCTCAGCCCCGAGGGTGAACTACTCCCTCCTTGTCATGGAGAGCGCCGGGATGATGAAGATGGCCACCGGTGATGACTCCCCCCTCCGGCGGGGTGCCGGAACAGGGTCCCGATTGGCTTTTGGTGGCTCGGAGATTTGCGGCAGCGGAACTCCCGATCTAGGTTATTTTCTGGAGGTTTTTGTATTTATAGGAGAGGTTGGCATCGAGAACAAGTCAGGGGGGCCCCGCGGAGATTCCACGAGGCACAAGGGCGCGCCCCAGGGGGTGGGCGCGCCGTCCACCCTCGTGGGGCCCATGGGCCTCCCCTCCGATAACTCTTTGTTCCATTAGTTTTTATATTTTACAGAAAAAATCTCAGTTCATTTTCAGCGCATTCCGAGAACTTTTATTTTGCACATAAACAACACCACGGTAGTTCTGCTGAAAACAGCATCAGTCAGGGTTAGTTCTAAACAAATCATACTGAAATCATGTAGAGATATTATAAACATGGCATGAATACATCAAAAATTATAGATACATTGGAGATGTATCAGTATTACAATCTGGTTTTTATTGGCCTACTATCTTCAAGGATGCTCGTAAGTTTGTCTTGTCTTGTGATGAATGCCAGAGAGTTGGTAATATTAGTAGACGTGAGGAAATGCCTATGAATTATTCACTTGTTATTGAACCATTTGATGTTTGGGGCTTTGATTATATGGGACCTTTTCCTTCCTCTAATGGGTATACACATATTTTAGTTGTTGTTTATTATGTTACTAAGTGGGTAGAAGCTATTCCAACTAGTAGAGTTGATCATAAAACTTCTATTAAAATGCTTAAAGAAGTTATTTTTTGAGGTTTGGAGTTCCTAGATATTTAGTGATTGATGGTGGTTCACACTTTATTCATGGTGCTTTCCGTAAATTGCTTGCTAAATATGATGTCAACCATAGAATCGCATCCCCATATCATCCTCAGTCTAGTGGTCAAGTAGAATTGAGCAATAGAGAGATTAAATTAATTTTTCAAAAGACTGTTAATAGATCTAGAAAGAATTGGTCTAAGAAACTAGATGATGCATTATGGGCTTATAGAACTGCTTATAAAAACCCTATGGGTATGTCTCCATATAAAATGGTTTATGGAAAGGCTTGTCACTTACCTATTGAACTAGAACATAAAGCTTATTGGGTAATCAAAGAGCTCAACTATGATTTCAAACTTGTCGGTGAGAAGAGGTTAGTTTACATAAGCTCACTTGATGAACGGAGAACCCAAGCCTATGAGAATGCCAAGTTGTTTAAATAAAAATTTAAAAGATGGCATGACAAAAGGATACAAAAACGTGAGTTTAATGTAGGTGATGATGTTTTGCTATACAACTCTCGTTTAAGATTTTTTGCAGGAAAGCTTCTCTCTAAATGGGAAGGTCCTTACATTATCGAGGAGGTATATCATTCCAATGCCATCAAGATCAACAACGCCAAATGCACAAATCTGAAGGTGGTAAACGGTCAAAGAATCAAAGAATCAACCCTAAACCCTAAATATAATTAATACCATAACACCAAAGGAGTACATAAGGGATACTTTCCAGAACGTTTCAAACTCCGAAAAGGAATAGGTATGTGGTACGGTAAGTAAACCGACTCCAAAACTGTTCTAATAGCAATTTTTCTCCGTTTTGGAATATTTAAAAATTAGGAAAATTAAAAGTAGTCCAAAAGAAACACGAGGAGACCATAAGGGTGGATGGCGCGCCCTTTCCCCCTGGGCGTGCCCCTGCCTTTTTGCCACCTCGTGTGCCCTCCGGACTCCGTTTTCTTGCACAACACTTGTTTTGGTCGGTAAAAACTCATTATATAATCTCCCGAAGGTTTTGACCACTGTACCACGACAAAATCCTTTGTTCTTGTTTCAGTTGTTTTTCTGACAGGTCCAGATCGCCATGACATCTCCAAGTGCCCCCAAGGACAAGTTTTTCAATAAGGTCATCAACCCCTACCTTGCAGAGGTTCTGCGACACCCTCAAACCATTGAGATGCGTGAGGGGGTGCTGCACATCCGCGATGTTGAGGGGCCAAACAAGACCGGAAGCATGGAGACAAGACTCGAAGCAATGGAGCAGCAAGTTTTCAAGTGTCAAGGGCTGGTGGAACATGGACTCCACGCTAATGACTTGATGAGCGTAGAGTTCACCAACAATCACAAGCTGGATCCCAAGAACATCGGGGAGGCCATCTTCAAGCTTCATGAGAAAATTGAGCATCTCCAAGACCAGATCTATGACCTGCAAAACCAAAACTGTGAGTATGAATAGAGATTTAAGAGGGTGAGTTTGGCTGCAGATTTGAGGATCCCGGAGACTCGTTCATCTTTCTATGATGGTGAGCCTATGCCTTGGAAGATGGATGACAAGCTACTACATCAACAACTCCATCATCACCACCTCCGAAGAAAGAGACATAAATACATGAGTATGGGCACTCCCCTTGGCAACTACCAAGCTTAGGGGAGGTGCCCCAGTATCGTATCACCATCACACCTTTACTTTTATCATTTTTCTTAGTTTGATCCTTTTGATTATATCTTGATCTAGTAGAATAAAATTTTAGCATGATCTAGCTTTGAGTTTTGTTTTGAGGTCTATCTATGTAATCGAGTCCGTGAGATAGATAATAAAGAGTAGTTTTGAGTTGAGGGCTTTGCTTTCTTGCTATGATCTTGAGGGAATAACAATAGGAGAAAGAACAAAAAGAAATAAAAGGATCATGTAATGATCTTATGGAGAGTAATGACGTCACATATAAAGAGTATGATGAATAAAATTTGTTGAGAGTTGACAAACATAGTTTTGGTCATTGTTGCAATTAATAGGAAGTAATAAAGAAAGAGAGGCTTCACATATAAATATACCATCTTGGACATCATTTGTAATTGTGAGCACTCATTAAAATATGACATGCTAAAAAGTTGATGTTGGACAAGGAAGACAACATAATGGGTTATGTTTTCTTATATCTGAATAGAAATTATATTGTCATGGATTCTCCAACATGTTGAGCTTGATTTTCCCTCTTATGCTATCCAAATCCTTTGCACCAAGTAGAGATACTACTTGTGCATCCAAACATCCCTTAACCCAGTTTTGCTATGAGAGTCCACCATACCTACCTATGGATTGAGTAAGATCCTTCAAGTAAGTTGTCATCCGTGAAAGCAATAAACATTTCTCTCTAAATATGTATGATCTATTAGTGTGAAGAAAATAAGCTTTATACGAACTTGTGATATGGAAGAAATAAAAGCGACGGACTGCATAATAAAGTTATTTATCACAAGCGGCAATATAAAGTGACGTTCTTTTGCATTAAGATTTTGTGCATCCAACTATAAAAGCACATGAAAACCTCTGCTTCCTTCTGCGAAGGGCCTATCTTTTACTTTTATCTTCTACCCTTATACAAGAGTCATGGTGATCTTCACCTTTCATTTTTACACGTTTTTCCTTTTGGCAAGCATTATGTGTTGGAGAAAGATCCAGATATATATATATCCACTCGGATGTAGGTTATCATAAAGTATTATTGTTGACATTACCCTTGAGGTAAGAGGTTGGGAGGCGAAACTATAAGCCCCTACCTTTCTCTGTGTCCGTCTGAGGCTTTGAACCCATAAGTATCGCGTGAGTGTTAGAAATTGTAAAAGACTAAATGATAGTTGAGTATGTGGACTTGCTGAAAAGCTCTTAAATTGACTCTTTTCGATGTTATGATAAATTGCAATTGCTTCAACGAGTGAGATCATGGTTTGTTAGTTTTCAGTGAAGTTTTTGATTCATACTTTACCTTGTGAATGAATTGTTACTTTAGCATAAGAAATTTTATGACATTATATGTTGTTGTTCTAAAGATGATCATGATGCCCTCATGTCTGTATTTTATTTTATCGACACCTCTATCTCTAAACATGTGGACATATTTTTCGATTTCGGATATCACTTGAGGACAAGCGAGGTCTAAGCTTGGGGGAGTTGATACGTCCATTTTGCATCATGCTTTTATATTGATATTTATTGCATTATGGGCTGTTATTACACATTATAGCACAATACTTAGGCCTTTTCACTCTTATTTTACAAGGTTTACATGAAGAGGGAGAATGCCGGCAGCTGGAATTCTGGACTGGCAAAGGAGCAAATATTAGAGACCTATTCTACACAACTCCAAAAGTCCTGAAACTTCACGGAGAGTCATTTTGGAATTAATAAAAAGTATTGGGAGAAGAAAGCACCAGAGGGGGCCCACCAGCCATCCACAAGGGTGGGGGCGCGCCCCCCTACATTGTGGGCCCCCTGTGAGGCCTCTAGTGCCCATCTTCTGCTATATGGTGTGTTTTGACCTTAAAAAATCAGAAGGAAGCTTTTGGGACAAAGCGCCGCCGTCTCGAGGCAAAACCTGGGCATAACCAATCTAGGGCTCCGGCAAAGCTGTTCTGCCCGGGAAACTTCCCTCTGGGAGGGGGAAATCGAAGCCATCGTCATCACCAACAATCCTCTCATTGATAGGGGGTCAATCTCCATCAACATCTTCACCAACACCATCTCCTCTCAAACCCTAGTTCATCTCTTGTATCCTATCTCTGTCTCAAAACCTCAGATTGGTACGTGTGGGTTTCTAGTAGTGTTGATTACTCCTTGTAGTTGATGCTAGTTGTTTTATTCGGTGGAAGATCATATGTTCAGATCCTTAATGATAATTAATACTCCTTTGATTATGAACATGAATATGCTTTGTGAGTAGTTACGTTTGTTCCTGAGGGCATGGGAGAAGTCTTGTTATAAGTATCATGTGAATTTGGTATTCTTTCGATATTTTGATGAGATGTATGTTGTCTCTCCTCTAGTGGTGTTATGTGAACGTCGACTACATGACACTTCACCATTGTTTGGGCCTAGGGGAAGCCATTGGGAAGTAATAAGTAGATGATGGGTTGCTAGAGTGACAGAAGCTTAAACCCTAGTTTATGCGTTGCTTCATAAGGGGCTGATTTGGATCCATATGTTTCATGCTATGGTTAGATATATCTTAATTCCTCTTCCGTAGTTGTGGATGCTTGCAAGAGGGGTTAATCATAAGTGGGAGGCTTCTCCAAGGAAGGGCAGCACCCAAGCACCGGTCCACCCACATATCAAATTATCAAAGTAACAAACGTGAATCATATGAGCATGATGAAAACTAGTTTGACAGTAATTCCCATGTGTCCTCGGGAGCGATTTGCTTTATATAAGAGTTCGTCCAGGCTTTTCCTTTGCTACAAAAAGGACTAGGCCACCTTGCTACACCTTAGTTACTTTTGTTACTTGTTACCCGTTCGAATTATCTTATCACGCAACTATCTGTTACCGATAATTTCAGTGCTTGCAGAGAATACCTTGCTGAAAATCACTTGTCATTTCCTTCTGCTCCTCGTTGGGTTCGACACTCTTACTTATCGAAAGGGCTATGATAGATCCCCTATACTTGTGGGTAATCAGTTTATTGTCATTACAAGATTGTGTCTCATCATCAGAAATAGAAACATCATTACTATTTTTATAAGGTTTTTCTACCTCAGGTTCACTAGAAGCATGCAAAGTCCTATCATTTTTCTTTCTTTTTCTTCTTAGATGAACTAGGTGCATCATTATTAATTCTCTGAGAATCTTGCTCAATTCTTTTAGGATGATCTTCAGGATAAAGTGGTTCCTGAGTCATTTTACCTCCTCTAATCATTACTCTAACAACATGATCATTCATATTGTTATTCATCTCATTAAGCAAACCGTTTTGAGATTTAGCAACTTGTTTTAACTGAGTTTGGACTATGGATGCATGTTTACCTAGACCTTTCACGATTAGCAATTCTAAACATTAAGTCACTCAAACGATCAATCATGAAAGGGTCACGTTTCAATTGTTTGGGAACATACATATTAAAGTGTTCTTGCTTAACAATGTAATTGTCAAACTCATCCAGGCATAGACTAGCAGATTTATTGTAGGAAATATCACCTTCATCAAATCTTATAAGGGAATTTACCTATACTACCTGTGTCGGGGTGTCAAGCCCATGTATTTCTTCAATAGGTGGTAAATTCTTAACATCTTCGGCTTTAATACCCTTTTCTTTCATGGATTTATTTGCCTCTTGCATATCTCCAGGACTGAGATATTGAATACCTCTCTTCTTTGGAGTTTGCTTAGGTGGTGGTTCAGGAAGTGTCCAATCATTTTCATTCCTCAATATATTATTCAATAGTTCTTCAGCCTGTTCAACAGTTCGTTCCCTGAAAACACAACCAGCACAATTATCTACGTAGTCCCTAGAAGCATCGGTTAGTCCATTATAAAAGATATCAATTATTTCATTTTTTTAAAAGGATGATCAGGCAAAGCATTAAGTAACTGGAGAAGCCTCCCCCAAGCTTGAGGGAGTTTCTCTTCTTCAATTTGCACAAAGTTAAATATTTCATGTAAGGCAGCATGTTTCTTCTGAGCAAGAAAATATCTTTTAGCAAAGTAATAAATCATATCCCGGGGACTACGCACACAACCAGGAGCAAGAGTATTAAACCATATCTTAGCATCACCCTTTAATCTAGAACAGAAACAACTTAAGAATATAGTAGTAGCCAACTTTTTCCTCATGAGCTAATAGGGTGGCTATATCATTTAATTTAGTGAGATGTGCCACAATAGTTTTAGTTTCATAACCGTGGAAAGGATCAGATTCAACCAAAGTAATTAACTCGAGATCGACAAAGAAATTCATAATCCTTATCAGTAACAAAGATAGGATAAGTGGCAAACTTAGGATCATATTTCATTCTCGCTATCAAAGATTTTTCTTTCAGCTTACATAGTAGTTTCTTCACATCATCTCTATCATTACAAGCAAGAAATTCTCTAGTTATCTCCTCATCTACAACATAACCCTCGGGTATCTTAGGCATTTCAACTCTAATAGGAGGGCTAGGCATAATAGGTGAATCATAAATTTCATCAGTTTCAACAATTTCATCACTATTAGCATTTTCAATTTCTTTAGCTCGAGCAAGTTGTTCATCAAGAAATTCACCCAGTGGCACGGTTTCATCAAGCAAAGTACTAGCATTATCGATAGCATCATTCATAGCAGAAGTAGCATCATCAATTACTTGGAACATATCAGAATTAATAGTGGGCGTCGGTGTCACAGGCTTACTTAAAATAGAAGGTGAATCAAGGGCAGAGTGTGATGGCAGTTACTTACTTCCCCTCGTCTTAGAGGGAACAATCTTGGTTCTATCATCTTTCAGATTCTTCATAGTGATCAACAGATATAAATCCCAATTGAGTCAGCAAATAGAGCTATGCTCCCCGGCAGCGGCGCCAAAAAAAGGTCTTGATAACACACAAGTATAGGGATCGCAACAGCTTTCAAGGGCAGAGTATTCAACCCAAATTTATTGATTCGACACAAGGGCAGCCAAAGAATATTTGCAAGTATTAGCAGTTGAGTTGTCAATTCAACCACACCTAGAGAACTAAATATCTGCAGCAAAGTGATCAGTAGCATAGGAGTATGATAGTTTGATAGCAGTGGCAAAGTAACAATAGTAACGGTAACAGTAACAATAGCAGTTTTATAGTGATTGTAACAGCAGCAACAACAACAATAGTAACTTATCACGATCAATATGTGAAAAGCGTAGGCATTGGATCAGTGATGAATAATTATGTTGGATGACATTCATCATGTAACAGCCACAACCTAGAGAGACTCAGAACTAGCTCCAATTCATCAACGTAATGTAGGCATGTATTTCTTATATAGTCATACATGCTTATAATAAGAACTTGCATGACACCTTTTATCCTACCCTCCCGTGGCAACGGGGTCCATAAGGAAACTAAAGGATAGTAAGGCCTACTTTTAATAGAGAACCGGAACAAAGCATTAGCACATAATGAATACATGAACTCCTCAAACTACGTTAATTACTGAAAAGAATCCCAATTACTGTCACCTTGGGGTATGCGGATCATAACACGTAAAAGGTGCAATAACTTGCAAGATAGGATTAAGAACTCAAATATATTCATGAAAACATAAAGGGTTCAGATCTGAAATCATGGCACTCAGACCATAGTGACAAGCATTAATCATAGCAAAGTCATAGCAACATCAATCTCAGAACATAGAAGATACTAGGGATCAAGCCCTGACAAAACTAGATCGATTACATGATAAATCTCATCCAACCCATCACCGTCCAGCAAGCCTACGGAGAAATTACTCACTCCCGGTGGTGAGCATCAATGAAATTGGTGATGAAGAAGGGTTGGTGATGATGATGGCGGCGAATCCTGCTCTCCGGAGCCCCGAACGGACAACAGATCTGACGTCCTGATACGTCTCCAATGTATCTATGAATTTTGATTGTTCCATGCTGTTATATTATCATTCTTGGATGTTTTACAATCATTTTGTAGTCATTTTATATCATTTTTCGTACTAACCTATTGACATAGTGCATAGTGCCAGTTTTTTTGTGCATGTTTTTACACCGCAGGAAATCAATATGAAACGGAGTCCAAACCCAGCGAAACTTCTTGGGGATTTTTTTTTGGACCAGAAGACATCCAGTGGGCCAGGAAAGCACCTGGGGGTGCTCCGAGGGGAGCACAACCCACCAGGGCGCGCCTGGAGGCCCAGGCGTGCCTAGGTGGATTGTGCCCACCTCGGGTGCCCCCTGAACCGCCTCTTTGCTCTATAAATACCCCAATATTCCAGAAACCCTAGGGGAGTCGACGAAAATCAATTCCAGCCGTTGCAGATTCCAGAACCATCAAATCCAATCTAGGCACCATCACGGAGGGGTTCACCACTTCCATTGGTGCCTCTCCGATGATGCGTGAGTAGTTCTTTGTAGACCTTCGGGTCCGTAGTTAGTAGCTAGATGGCTTTCTCTCTCTCTCTCTCTCTCTCTCTCTCTCTCTCTCTCTCTCTTGATTATCAATACAATGGTCTCTTGGAGATCCATATGATGTAAGTCTTTTTGCGGTGTGTTTGTTGGGATCCAATGAACTTTGAGTTTATGATCAGATCTATGTTTTTATCCATGAAAGTTATTTGAGTCTTCTTTGATCTCTTATATGCGTGATTGATTATAGCCTCGTATTTCTTCTCCGATATTTGGGTTTTGTTTGGCCAACTTGATCTATTTATCTTGCAATGGGAAGAGGTGCTTTGTGATGGGTTCGATCTTACGGTGCTTGATCCCAGTGACAGAAAGGGAAACGACACGTATGTATCGTTGCTATTAAGGATAACAAGATGGGCCTATTTCTACATAAATAGATCTTGTCTACATCATGTCATTGTTCTTATTGCATTACTTCGTTTCTCCAAGAATTTAATACACTTGATGCATGCTGGATAACAGTCGATGTGTGGAGTAATAGTAGTAGATGAAGGCAGGAGTCGGTCTACTAATCTTGGACGTGATGCCTATATAATGATCATTGCATGGATATCGTCATGATGATTTGAAGTTCTATCAATTGCCCAACAGTAATTGTTTTCCTACCGTTTGCTATTTTTCTCGAGAGAAGCCACTAGTGAAACCTACGGCCCCCGGGTCTCTTTTCATCATATTTGCCTTTGCAATCTATTTTCCTTTGCATTTATTTTTCAGATCTATTAAACCAAAAATATAAAAAAACTTTGCTGCAATTTATTTGTTCCGCGATCTATTTATCCTATCTACCACTTTTACCTCACGTTATTTGCCTATCTTGAGGCACTGTACCCGAAAGGGATTGACAACCCCTTTAACACGTCGGGTTGCGAGTATTTGTTATTTGTGTGCAGGTGTTGTTTACGTGGTGTGAGGAGGTTCTCCTACTGGTTCGATAACCTTGGTCTCATCACTGAGAGAAATACCTACCGTCGCTATACTACATCATCCCTTCCTCTTTGGGGAAATAACGACGTAGTTCTAGCAGACACATCACGTCCCGATGAAGAATAGGAGGTGACTACGTCTCTGTATCGTAAAACGCGATGAAACTTCTTTTCCTATTTTTTTCTCGGGAAATAGGAATTTATAGGCTTCAGATTAGGGTCGGCGGAACCTCATGGGCCCCATAAGGTACCTAGCAGCGCCCTGGGGGGTGGCCGCGCCCAGGTGCCTTGTGGGCAGCTGGTGGGCCCCTCCGGTAGATCTTCGGTCCAGTATTTTTTATTTATTCTATAAAAAATCCCCAAAAAGTTCCGTCCAATTCTGAGAACTTTTATTTCTGCATAAAAACAACACCATCATAGTTCTGCTAAAAACAACGTTAGTCTGGGTTAGTTTCATTCAAATCATGCAAATTAGAGTCTAAAACAAGAGCAAAAGTGTTTGAAGAAATAGATATGATGGAGACGTATCAACTCATAAGACCGGTCATAGTGGGAAGTAACTTAGGTCAGTAACATGCATATGTTACTAGTCTATGTTACTACGTTCATAATGTGTAATAGTAACATATGGATGGAAACATACAAGCCTTCTTTAATTGAGATGTAGTGTCATTTTACCTCAGGGTGTGTGATGTTACAGTAACATATTATGTTACCACAAGCATCTCTCTCCTCATTAACTCCTTGCCACATAAGCAAAGTGTCTAGGGGTGTGTTATGATACTATTTAAGTTATTCTCACTATGACTAGCCTAAGTGTTGCCAATATTTTTGGTCATTGATTGGACGGTATTTCAAATAGGTACAAAATGCTAGTAAGGGTGGGAGCATATGTCTTCATTTGGTCGCTTTGACTGTGTAGAAATGATTTGGTTTTTAATGACAAAAATGCTTCTCCTCCGCAGGTTATTTTTCGGTGTATGCACTCGCTTTGTATGTGGGAGCATAGCACCAACCGATGTTCAAGGCGGTGTGTACGTTGTTGGAGCAGGTGGCTACGGAGGTGTTTTCTTAACACGGGTGGCAACATAATCTCCGGATTGAGCCACCACCGCTTTCTACGTAGGCAGTGTTGGACTATAGGACTCTATTGTTGCCCATTTGTCAGTTTTGTTTCATTTTCTTTTATTTAGACTTTGGTATGTGGTTGTGTGCATCCTAACTATATAGAGACCAGGTGTTACTCACAATGCTTGTTTGTGCTTGATGCTATATTTTAATAAGATAATAAAAGTGTCATTTATATAAAAAATCAAAATACCGCTAAAAAACCACGTCCTCTTTTTTTAATAAAATTCCAACAACACCTGGTACCTTACAGCGGTTGAGGACATATGAAAACTGGCAGCAGAGCGAGATATGTACGATGTGGGTCGATCATACTCACAAAGATATGTGTTGTTCAAAGTTGAAATGGCAGAGACAAGTTAACAAAAACGTGGAGACAAATGCGCATCCGGCCGGTACCAAGAACAATTAGCCAGGCTTTCAGTGTCAACCACATATTTGGCAACAACATGCACAGTTTTTTTGTTTTTTTTTTTACAAGTTGAGCAGCTCGAGAGCTGAGCAATGAGGTTGATGACTCGAGGAAATGAAGTCAGAGCCTGAGAAGGGTTCTGCCATCTCTTTCCACACCACACCACACCAACCTGAAAAGGATCAACAATTAAAGGGTAAGTAAGACGAACCACATCTTAGCTGCACTGCACTGCACTGCACCCCAAGTGTTACTAAGCTGTCAGACAAGGACGTGCACTTTGAGAAACGCATGCATGCACGCAACACATGTCGGATTGTCGGAACGAATACCACTGACCCCACCTGTATGTGTGTGCGCGCCGAGAATCAAGTCTTCTACTCCGTAATCCGGATGCATGCATGTAAACATCATCATTTTGTCTACTGTCGCGTACAGTTGTAGCGGGGCGACAATCGTTTTCCGCAAATCTCTTGGGCCGACTGATTCTCGTTCTTGAAAGCGTTGGAGAGCTACATAGAATGCACGTATCGGGTTCCAAGATCGGATTTGGACTAGGGTCTGACTTGGGAGAGAAACTTAACCAAATTTGCTCGAGACGCCCGGACTGACTAATGAGGCTCGACCGGCGACCCCGTCCGGCGTCCGCTGCGGCGTCCCTCTCACGGGCGTCAACCCTTGATCTCCTTTAAACAAGAGGAATTATCTCCCCCGGCGCCGCTTGCGCGTGTCGCCTAGCAGGAGGTGAATATTCCTCAGCCGCTTTAGGGCATCTGGGAAAGAGAAAGCTCTTCTTATCATGGAGAGGGAGTGCGGGCGAGAGGGAAAGAAAGGAAACCTAAAGCTACAGCAAAGGGTCGACAACATCGGCATCAGGTCCTGAGCGGGCCTGATCCGCGCGTACTTGGCCATGAATCCACCTATTCCTTTGCCAAAACCCAACCCTGGGCGTGGACTCTATGCATGCTCAGACAGATACTACATGAAATCGCCGCTCGCTCCTTCTTTTCGGTTGGAGTATCCATCTAGCTATGTGCTGCAACCTCTTTCTAGCCGGCCTCTAGCGCTCGTCTGCTTCTCCGGCACTGGCATATGCACGTCTGCATGTCGATCGTTGTGTGTTGATGTGCTAACCGTCGGCCGGCCTCACCTAACGTGCATGTAGTAGTAGTGGTAGTAGTGATGGTCTACACTAGACAGGCTTGAATTGAAAGGGGGAAGGTCAACGATTCTGCTCGTGCACCATCAATGCCCAACGAAGGAACGAACCTCCTTTCTCATCATCCCACCTGTTGTTCATCCCCAGTCCAGTGCCCACACAGACACACATACTGCAACTGCAAGGACAGCCGAGCTGACAGACGGACATGCAGACAACAAAATTCCTCACGGACGCATTGCCGATCAGATGGACGGATCTTCTTGTCCTCGACCGCTTTTCCCCCAGATACTGAAGCTCCGTTCCGACTAGGGTGCTACGTACGAATGAACGAGCACGTTCGATCTAAAGCTGCTTTAGGCTTGGGTCAAACCTCTGGCCAAGATCAATGGCCAAGAAATTCCTTGTAAACGTAGCACGTAGCACATAGAGGTCGTATGTACATACGTGGACTCCCTTTGGTACCGCAACAACCAGGGTGGGGGGCGTATCTACGACCCGTCGACAGCCATTCACACGAGACTCGCCGTGGCCGTCATCGTCATGCGTTCCTCATGCAGTCGGTCCAGGCGACGCGATGGAAAGGAAAGGAAGGCAAAGCCTATGGCCAGCTTTTGAGCTTCAGCCTGGCAGGGAGGGAGGGCAGTGCGATCGAAAAGGCTCTCGTCTCTCGTCTCCATCATGCTCGTCACGGCAGATGGACCCAGTAAAACAAGTGAAGGAAACGAAACGTGCCACGACATGAGCTAGTGACTGCTAGTGCCGCTGCCGGGGTGATCTGATGAGACCCGGTCCACGTAGACGTAGGGCTGTCAATTCCGTCCGGTCTGGGGAGGGTCCAGGCGCCAAAGGCAGCGTGCGGCGACGGTGATTGAACATCTATCAAGAGGTTAAATTCCGTGCATGTGATCATGGCATCGACTGACCGGAGAAGCTTCCACCGCCACATTGCTGAAAAGAGGCGTTTCAAGCAAGGTTTCCATGTTTGTTTACCCATGCATCGATGGCCGGCCGGCCGACCCTTGTCTGCTGCTTGCTCTGCGTGCCCGTCGTGTCAACTTTTCGGATTCCAAGCCAAGCCAGCGGATGGATAAAGCTGGTGGATGGATGGGGGCGTGATTCGTGATCTCCTCCTCATCACCGTATTAACTAGCACGATCCACCAAAAGGCATGCGTTGGGGCAAGCATAAAATGTTACCAAGTCATAGCCTGCCTACCTGTCTTGATTTCTAGCACGAGAAAGAAATGGCCCTTCCCCATCTATGATCTATCCATCATCTATCTTAATTTGCCTACCGGTAGCTAGAGACACTTTTATTCGTATATGTAGCTCGATCACTCGCTCGTCAGCAGCTGTACGTCTCTTTTCTGTCACCTCTGGATTCTACTAAGTTCCAAGTTTTTTTTTTTTTGAAACGAGGCAAAAGATTTGCCATTTCATTGATTAAGAAGAAGGTTTCAGACAAAGCCGCAAGCGGCAAAAGGTAAAAGACTACTCTCGCGGCATTACAATACCCAAGTGCATGGCACCTGCCAAAGCCCAAAGCGACACCTCTTGCTTGATCTTGTTAATGATTACCACCGGAGGGACTGCAACGTTGCGAAAGACTCTCGTGTTGCGCTCGGACCAAATCTCCCATGAGATGAGCATCATCAATGAGGCAAGGGCTTTGGGCGAGCCGAGACGAATCTGAAGGTTACCGTTCCACCATCCTTTGACCGAAGCGCTCGCCGACCAAGAAGAAGTAGAGATGTGGTGCATTCCGAGCCACGGGAGAATGTCGTTCCAGATGCGCAAAGAGAAGCGGCATTGGAAGAGAAGGTGGGCCGCGGACTCCTGCACTTGCTTGCAGAGAGGACACAAGCCGCAGTTGGGCCACCCACGACGGATCAAGCGGTCTGATGTCCAGACCCTATTTTGAAGAACCAGCCAAGCAAAGAATTTGCACCTCGGCGGAGCCCACACTCTCCACACTGACTGGACAAGATCAGAGGAGGTGAGGCCTTCGAATTGCGCCTTGTAAGCCGAGGAAGCTGAGTACGTTCCGTCCTTAGAAAACTTCCATATAATCGAGTCTTCCACTTCATCCTCGAGGGCCACCGTTGAAACCTTTTCCCAAAGGTCAGCAAATTGCTCAATCTGCGCGAGGGACAGACCGTTGGTGACGTCAATATTTGCGATCCAAAGATTGTTGGCCATGGCTTGCCGGACTGAGGAGTTTTTCTTGCGAGAAAGATGGAAGAGGTCCGGTGCAATGTCACGGGGGCGCAAGCCGTTGAGCCACGACGAGTTCCAGAATTGCGCAGTTCGTCCGTTCCCAACAGTGACCGAAGTGGCAGCCGCAAAGAAGTGGCGATCCTCATCAGTACACGGAGTCCCCATGCCAATCCAGGGCTTGCTCCTATCAGTCCATTCGAACCAAAGCCATCGGAGCCGTAGAGCCTTAGCAAACTTGTCCAGATTAAGCACTCCAAGCCCACCCTTTTCCTTAGGTTTGCAGACAAGCTCCCAGTTAACCTTACATTTTCCTCCAGAGACCTTGTCCGAGCCCGCCCAAAGGTATGCACGGCGAATACTATCAATTTTCTTGAGGACCTCCACCGGGATGTCGAGGGGCGTGAGGTGATAGATGGCAATGGCGGTTAGGACAGCCTTAACAAGAACAACACGGCCGGCAGAGGCCACAAGCCTTCCTTGCCATGGAGGGAGCTTGCCTGCAATTTTATCCTCAAGGTACTGGAAGTGGATTCGTTTGAGGCGTTTAACAGCAAGCGGGAGTCCAAGGTAACGCATTGGGAACGAGGTGCGCACCGCCGGGAAAGCATGAAGAACCTCATCAAGGTTGATGTTGTCGCATCGGATGGGGGCAACCAAACTTTTTGCACAGTTGGTGACAAGGCCAGTTACCGCTCCAAAGGAGGTCAGAGTTGCAGCAAGGAATTGGACATCTTCCTTAATGGGCTTAACAAATATGGCTGCATCGTCGGCATAGAGCGAGGCCCGAACGGGGGAAGATCTGCCACACAGAGGGTGAAGGTGCCCTTGGGTCGTGGCCTTGCAGAGGAGGTGGTGGAGCGGATCGATGGCCAAGACGAAGAGTAGGGGAGAGAGCGGGTCTCCCTGACGAAGACCACATCCATGCTTTAGCGGATCACCCAACACTCCATTGATCAACACCCTCGAAGTGGCTGTAGAGAGCAAAGCCGAAACCCAGTCGCGAAATCTGTCCGGGAATCCAAGGTGCTTCAACAGATCCATGAGAAAGTCCCAACGCACAGAATCGAAAGCCTTTTTGATGTCAAGCTTGAACAATAGCGTCGGGGAGCGGCTGCGATGGAACTTTCTCGCCAAGTTTCTGACATACATGAAGTTGTCGTGGATGCTTCTCTTTTTGATGAAGGCACTTTGAGCATTTGAGACAAGGTCGTGCATGTGAGGGGCCAGCCGGTTTGCCATCATTTTTGCAATAATCTTCGCGACGGCGTGGATGAGGCTAATGGGACGGAAATCCGAGATACACTCCGCCCCATCCTTCTTCGGGATGAGAGCAATGTTCGCCGAGTTGAGCCAGCTTAAGTTTGAGGAGCGCAGGTTTGAGAAGTGGTTGACAGCAAGCAAGATATCATCTTTTATGATCTCCCAACATGCCTTCAAGAAGGCCCCAGAGTAGCCATCCGGACCCGGTGCTTTGTCGCTGGGGAGATCAAAAATCGCCTTTTTCACCTCCTCCTCTGAGAAGGCAGCCCCCAGATCTGTGAGATCGCAAGCAGGCACCGGGATGTTGTCCCAGTTGATGTCGGTGGTGCGCGGCTGACCGCGCTTCGTGACCTCTGAGAAGTGGTTCTGAATGATGGACTTCTTGTGGTCGTGAGAAGTAACCCACCCGTTGTTGTGCCTAAGCCGGTGAATGAAGTTCTTCCTTCGCCTATGGTTAATGCGAAGGTGGAAGAAACGAGTGTTGGCGTCACCGTCTTTCAAGTTCGTGATTCTTGAGCTTTGTCTTTTCCGCGCACGCTCAAGAACAGCAAGGCCAATCACTTTTCTCTTAAGTCTCTTTCGAAGTTCTCACTCGCTGGTACTAAGGGGGCGAAGATCTTGAGCCACATCCAAGCGAAGAATAAGCTCCAGGGCCATGTGAATTTGCACCTTCGAGTGCGCGAACATTGTCCTGCTCCATTTCCTAAGCTTTTTGCCCACCTCTGTTAGCTTGTGAAAGAGGTTGAGGTATGGGTCAGAGTGACCCGAGTTGGCGCTCCAAGCTCCTTGGACAACCTCTTTAAAACCGGGCATTTTGATCCAAAAGTTTTCAAAACGGAAGGGTTTTGATCTCTGCGGGCCTTTGTCATTCGCGAGGAGGAGAGGGCAGTGGTCTGATAAGGATGACGAGAGCGCGTGGAGGATGTGCGTGCCAAAGTCCAAGTCCCAATCTTCGTTGCAAAAGAAAGAGTCAAGTTTGCTGAGAGTTGGGTTGGTCTGCTCATTGCTCCATGTGAATTTTCTGTTTTGCAAATGGATCTCTTTGAGCTCACAGAGATTGAGCGCGTTTCTGAAGCGGACGATACGACTTCGATCGACATTTGGCTTGTTCTTATCTTGCGCACGGTAGATTTGGTTGAAATCACCGGTAACCAACCAGTTTGAACCTGGGGGTGGCTTCTCGCTGATCAACTCTTGGAAGAAGGCGTCCTTGAGATTGCTTCATGTCGGGCCATAGACCGTGGTGAGCTTGAAGGTTGTGGTCGAGGAAACGACCGTGACTTTGCAGGAGAGGAAGAAGGTGCCAATGCACACATCCTTTACATCAACCACACTCTCATCCCAAAGCAGCAGTATGCCACCACGGGTGCCAGTGGCTGGGCGCTGAACAAAGTTTTTCAGGTTGTGGCCACCAAGGAACGAAGCGATGAACGGGTCGACGAGCTCTAGCTTGGTCTCTTGTAGACAGACAATGTGGCAAGGGGTAGCAGCGATCGTCTCTCAGATAGTTGCTCGACGGTCAGGGCAATTTAGACCTCGTACGTTCCAGTTGAGGATGCTAAGATTTTGATCTAACATGGATAACCTTGATTACAACAGTTCTGGAGCTGCATATGGAGCGCATGCATCCAACTTCAACAACAATTGCCACTAGCAGTTCACGGTAGCTAAGGGGATACATAGAAGCCTCGCCAAGGCAAAAGGAGGCAGGCATCAACATGGATGGCTGCAAACAGGCGTACAGGCACACACACATAGAGGTTGTATCTAACATGGAAATGGAAAGGACATCATCAGCGTGGGCATCAGGCTGCGCCATCACTCCGCCTCAGCGGCCACCTCTGCGCTTGTTTCCTGGAGCTCGGTACCTGCCTGCCCACCATGCTCAAGCAAAGCAGCTTCAACGGTGTTCGCCAGATCACAGTCGAGGTTGAACAGAGCCCGAAGGGCCGAAACTGTGATGTCAGGCAGCTGGCCTTGGAACATGGCCACGAACTTGTTGATGGCCTCCTCGGTGACTTGCTGCCCCTCGTCGATGACCCCCATGCGCTGGCACAGCAACTTCTCCGCCATCTTAGCAATCGGAAGCTTCCTCTGTTTAACCTGGAGACGTGGACTAGAGCGGCTGATGTTGAAACCCACTACTCCAGCAAGAGTCTTTCTTCTCTTCGATGGCGGCCGCGGCCTTGGCGATGGAGCTTTGGCGCAGCAAGCAATGGTGGCTGACACACCTTGAACAGAGGGGTGCAAGGCAGCGGATCCGGCGCCGGGACGTGGACTGGGGTGTCCGGCTCCAGCTCAGAGGTTGGCGCAGGCTCGGAGCACACAGAGGGAGCATGGGGTGGCGTGGCAGCAGCAGCATCATCATCCCACCCAGCAGGAGAGGGGGGCGGGATGATCTCGATCACGTCCAGGTTGGTGGTGTGGGGTGCTGCCGCGGCTTGCAGGGGGTGACCGGGCACACAGCCACAGGGCGCGGACTGGACCCAAAACAGGGGGCGAGGCAACGCCGCCAAGGGGCTTCACCAGAGGGGTCGCTGAGTTGCACCACATCACAGGAGGTCGTCCGCGGCGAGGATGGAGGCGAGCGTCCACGGGTGTCTTCGGAGACCGGGCTTGCATCACCTCCAGAACGCCTAGGTCGTGTCTGGCAGTCATCAGGTCGACGGCGGCCGCGCCTACCAGAGGCCGGGATGACCGCACCGTCCGACAACCGCTGCACCAGCTTGAAGTTGATACGTCACGTGTCCCGGGCCTCAGGACGGCGGCGACGCCCATCACGACCACGATCATCGCGTCAATCATCTTTGTCCTCTCGCCGGCCGTCGCGCCGGCCGTCATCATCACGGCGTTCCGGAGCTCGCGACCTGCTCCTGAAGAAACGGTCCCTCCAGGAAGAGGGGCGCTCATCACGGCCTCGACGGCCGCGGTCGCGGTCATCGTCATGGCGGTCTTTGTCTTGATCCTCATCACGGCGGCGCACCGCCACCTCCGACCTGTCTCGTGTTCTGGACTCGCCATCAATGACCCCCAGGGTGATGGAGAACAGGTGCGAGGAGCGAGGGCGTCGAGGGATGTTGCCGTTGATGTCGGGCGTGAAGTCTTCCACCAGGTCGAGGTGCACCAGGAGGCGGCGCTTGAGGCCACGTTGACCAACAGTAGCACTCGGCCCATTGCTGTAGCCGGCAGGCTGGTTGTCGGTGATCGTGAGACGCAGCACCTTTGGGATGGCGGAGGGGTTGGCGGACCACGCCCAGAGACTGAGGGTGGATGAGTCCTCTCGCTGGACGGTGGCGACGTCGAAGTAGTGCAGAAAAGTGTCGGGGCCGAGCACCTGGGTCGCCACCTCGTCGCACCAAGCGTGGAGCGACAGGTTCTCGATGCAAAGATGGACGTGGTAGTAGGCCTCCACAAGGTCAGTGTTGGCCTCCGGCCTCCATTTGGCGACGTGGATGTCCAGGCCGCCATGGCTGAAGCGACCAGGCGAGGCGGTGGCGATGTCGCAGTGATGCGGGTGCGTGAAGAGGGCGAAGAAGTCCTCCGGGTAGTGCGGCACCACCTTGATGTACTTGCGGTCGATGACGAACTTGTTGGCGAGGGCGTTCCTGATTTCTTCAGGGTTGACGCGAGGGCGGTTCCCACCGATCCAGACCAGCGCGCCCAGGTTGGAGAGGGAGACGGCGCTGGCCTCCATTGCCGGCGTGGAGGAGATGACCACATGGGCCTCCTCGGGGCGTAGCGAAGGGTCTCCAACGCGCGGCATCGCAGAAGCAAGGGGCTCCAGGCACTCTGTCGGGGAGGCGTGGGGCGCAGCTGATGTTGGCGACGACCGGAGCAGGCACCACGACGAGGAGGCTTGGAACGCAGTCGCAGCTGGAGTTGGCGAATCACACCTCGAGGACGGGGGCGAGGAGGCGGGCGACACAGTGCAGTCACGAGCGCGGTGACCACACTGCCGACACTCCCGACACTTGAATGGGTTCCGGCAGTCGGCCTTGGAGTGGCCAACGTCGAGGCAGCGGTGGCAGGTACGGAAGCGGTGGGGGACGAAAGATCTGCCTGTTGGAGGGGAATAAGAAGCAGCAGCTCTCCTCCGTCTTGAATGCTGGTAGCTGGGGAGGGAACGCCACCAAAATGGTGCTTTGACTAGCTGCCAACCATCATCGGAGCTTGCGCCAGGGGACACGGCCGGCTCGGGGCTGGAGCGACAGGACTTCCACGCCGCACGCCGGCGGGTCTTGAAGGCGCCTGCAGGAGCAGTCTTGAGGCAAGGCCGGTGCGCGCCTTGAATGGGAGGGGTGGGGTGGAATCCAGCACCATGGCATTGAATGCAAAGCTGACCGAGCGCGGCCGCACCGCACCCGCCTCCGCAGGGTCCTCCAGCAGGGAATCGGCGACAAAGGAGGAGCTCGAATTCGCATCGACGCGCAGCGGCGACTCCAGATCTGCAGAGGGAGCGACAGCCAGATGCAACGGGGAGGGGATTGCGGCCGTCCCCCCTGAAGCGAGCGGCCATGGGAAGCCAGGCGGGTGGAGCGGGGACGGCGGGGGGCTGCCCAGAGGTCGGGTCTGGGGCAGGGCAGCGGCGGCGGGGGCGGCTGCGGCAGCGGGGGTGGTTGCGGGCGCCGGGGCGACGCGTCGCAGGAGCGTGGGCGTGGGGCGCGTCATTCCATGGCCCTAAGTTCCAAGTCAATGCTGCCTTTTGTCATGACATAATATCCAGTGTCTGAAGGCATATTCATATCAACCACACCTAGCTAGTCCAAGAAGGTGGTGCTTTCACGCTTCGGTTATCACCTTTGATTATGCTATATATAATTAATACTTATAATTATTGGTAAGCATGATACATGAGTGGAGAATCGGTGTGAGCTAATAGTCTGGCAGCCTAGACTTAGACTGCTGCTTTCGTTACGTAGGCAAAACGCTTCGGGAGATGGAGACTACAGAGAGCTTCTTGTCTTCCTGCGTTCTCAACTGGTGCTAGAAGATTATTATTTTCTCCGTCGACAAGCTGGACAAGTTGATGGCTTCGTTGTTGTTGTCAATTATAGGCCCTTTCTCGCCTTCATAATAGGCCTTTTTCCTGTGCACGTTGACCTAGGCTTTGAGCTTTGAGAGCCTGTCAAGTCGCCTGCGTGAGTGAGTTGGGGAAATGAAACTGGCGTCTCTTGTCAGGAGGTTTGTCCGAAGCAACCAACCAAATCGATCATTGTCTTGGGCCCTGTAGCTTTATATCGGTATTATTAATCAAACAACCTGTAATTCCTTTTTTAATGCACTACGATATTGCTACTACACTCTTAAAGAGGAAAAATAATAATCTTCCAGTCTCATGGTTTGATACTACCTGTCTCAAAATGTAAGACGTTTTTTTTTTACATTTTGAGACAGGTGGGGCATTTCAGAGGTAACTGGCGTGATTCCTCTCATTCTGCTCGCCCTGCACGATGAATTTGGTGACAACTCGAACAGTGGAATCCTGGTATAGAATGGCAAATATCAGAATGGACTGCATTAGAAGGCCACTGTTTAGTACCACTACACGACGGTACCGGTACGTACAAAAGGTGAAAAGCTACTACGGCGATAGCTTCAAACTATCCTGCTAATGTACATGTACAAAACAGACTGCGAGGCTGATACATAATCACTGGTGACCTGCACCCGGGCCATCGCTGCTGACCTCCATCTTCCTGGTTTGGGCTCTGAACATGCTAGCAACGTCGGTGGCCGTGCTGCAATCCTCTGGGCTCCTATCCGGAACGCACCGTATGTGCCTCGGCATCCTCACTGAGATCCCACGCGATGGATGCACGACACCGATGGCCGCGTGATGGACAGGGGATAGTGTGAGATCTGCCAGGAAGAAGGAAATTAGACACGCCGTGCTTGCGAGATATCCGTAAATTTCTCCAAGGTCTGTGTGAACTACTATGTGGTACAGGCCCAAGAAAATTAGCCTGGTCCAGGAAAGAATTGGCATTTCCCACAAAAAAGAGGAATCACCGGGAATGAATTGGCACGTTAGGTTCCCTAATGCACAATGCTGTAGTTTCCAAACGGAGATGTTCTCATGACAGGGCTTCACATTTTACCTGCACCTCGGATCTCCCAAACTTGTTCAGCAGTGAACCACAACTCCGGCTGCTCATCTGTTTTGTAGTACACGGGTTTCTTGGGCAGTATCTTTTCACCAGAATAAAACTCCTTCATCTGCAGATCAGATTTCCAGCAATGCAAGGCATAAACATAGATAACAGCAATATACATAATTCTGATTATGGACAATTTTGCATTCAAATTAAAACAATATAAACTAATAGATGCCACGGCAATAATTTATCCTTTTAGGAACAGATTCACTAGAATTGCTAGTCAGCATCTCGCATCCTGTATATCTCTACATAATCATTCCGGTATATGTAATTTTCACAGTTCGTCATTCTTTTGTACTTTCAATTTGTCAAAGCAAATATCACATTCAAGCACGTAAGCAACTGCTGGCATGTGTTCTTAAAGATGCCAGGTTACTACAGGCAAGTGTGGCACGATTAAACGAAATAAAAATTCAAACATACCTCCTTATAGAAATCATCTGAGAAACCAGACATAACACGACAGACACTTTGAAATTCTTCAGATTCAGGGTTGTAGCATGCCATCAGAAAAGGGCTGTACCTGTGAAAACAAACTGAAGCATAAGCTGGGGGCATTTGACTCGATGCGACGGGAAGCGGAGAACCTACCATCCAGCTTTCCGTCCATTTCCATACCATGCACCGATTGGAACTAAGTCAAGGCTATCACCTAGGCCTTCCACATAGTCACGCTTCACCTGCAAACGTCATGCAAGATGTTTCAGAAAAATGTAAGGCATTAAGGCAAATGCTTCTTCAGCATACAACATCAGTTTGCACCTTTAACCATGAATCACAGCGCTTGGAAGCAGAGTATCCAGCATCAATATCAAGAGTCTTCAACATTATACCCTCACAAGAAGACTGGCATGCTTTTTCAAAAAAGCTGCTCATTCTGTGTAAAGTGCTAGAATTATCTATCGATGCTTCATCTTCTTCAACCTGCGTAGAAGAAATCGATTCATCTGCAGTTACAAACATGCATGAATAGATTCTAAACAAGCAAGCACAGAAAGAACGATTGTATACTACGAGCGGTACTCCAGATCTTGCAATTTCAACCAGAGTGAGTTAGTAGTATCCTATGTGACCCCAGCTGACTTAGGTGGGAGGAGTTGACGAACAGTTGCGCCACCTGGCTTCAAATTCCCATGGACTCGAATTTTCCTATCCTCGTATGCTTGAAAAATTAAGCATTACCCTGAAAATGTAACATCGATAATCACCCCCCCCCCCCAAATGTTTTGTGTTATAGATTTTTGATAGCAAATAGTGAGCAGTGTTAAAAGGAAACAAAGGAAAAGGATGAGACAAGATATCAGCTACCATTGACATTAAAAGATGCAGCATGTTAATTGTAGTAGCGCATGTAGGAATGGCACCAATGGTGGTAATAGCGAATTAGCTAGTACGAGCAGATACCGTCAGGGTTACATCAATTGAAAAAGACAGGCAGTTTGTTTCTACAGTTGTTAGTTCTGTAGTGATGGTGAACTCAGATCGCTGGCGTCAAGTTTATCACCAAAAATGGCAATAACCACCATGAGCTATTCGTGTCTGATGCTGTGATTACTCTATCAAACCTCGAACTTTGGATGTGTATTCTATTGGTTCAGGCTTTGGGTCTGTCCTTTAGCCGTGTAGTATTTACCACTTGAGTCCTGACAACCTTTTACATCCATAAAAGTAGGAGTGTTTCATTTGAGGATGAAACTTACAATTAACTGCTGAGCTAGCTCCAAGTATCCTGGCTTCTCCTGGAAAAGGTCATGGATGTCTGCGAGGCAAAATGCAGGAAGAGTTTGAGGACATTCTTAGAGGCATTACTCAACAAAGCACATTGTACTTATACAAGTTTTCAAGATGGTACTGAATCATACAGCTTCTCCTTTGACGAAGTGGGTTATCCAATAGCCTGCAGAAAAACACAGTTAAATTCGTTGTATTTTGAATTAAACAATCAAGAGTTGGTTTCTTGTACGTTGGCATTTTGGCATTTCTATTCCACACAATTGCACTTTGCTTTTTACGACTGTTGCAGCTTTGCGCCACATTGCAAAAAACCGGACCAGATATTGTCATCACAAGATGAGACCAGACCAGGCATAACAAACCTGAGTCGGTTCAGTGACATGGCCAACCTGTTAACTGTCACATGGAGGCCACCTCACTCATCTGCCACATCCATGCAACACACTCAAGCAAGCCCCAGCCGCAAGTAACGCACTAGTATTACAGGACAATTTAACCTAATGTTAAATGTGGTAAGAATATGTGATCCGAAGTGCAATTTACTCAATAATAAACCATCCGTATAACACATAGGTAAAACGAAGTATAATTTATAGCAAACATTTCCATTAGGCATTCCACGTGACATGACCGGTATGCAATTAAGCTCTCCGAATCATCAATTGTGTAAGGACATTAACATTTTCTACATATCATTACATCACTGACAAACTAAAAGCATAAGACCGTTGAAGTTGACGTGTGGGACAAGCAAACTAAATTCAGCTGATAACTAATCACTCTGTGAATAAAGGATATGAGCAACAGATCTCTCTGCTGATATATAGGATGCTGCCAATCATTGAAAGAGTATTTCTGGCTACAGAACAGGGGTGATTACTCAACAAAATATATTTTCTTATTAAAAAAAGTCTTTTCAACCATGTACACAAATACAGGCACTCCATTCATAAAAAAAACTATAAACTGCAAAAGTGCCTCACAACATTACCTTTGTCCGTTGCAGAACATAATATCAAAAACAAACACACAGATGTCAACCTGCAGAATGGTCAAAATAGTATCAGCTTTGGTATTATCATTATCATTGATGATGATAAAAATAAATAGACTGCAATTATAAAAAAAATGGAATAAACTTGCTGAGATTATTAAATAATTATTTACGAAGAAGGAACTCCAAACATTAGTAGTAGAAAAATAGAATAAACTTGCTGTGATAATTAAAATGATTAGATATGAGGAAGGAAATCCAAACACAGCAAACACAAAAGTACATTATTTGTTCAAAGCATAAAATAGTCCACTCAGTCTCATTGACAATGTGTAACACGCATGCTACTATATGTTGAGCAAAGGATACCAGAAATGAGGAAAATAGAAAGACAACTACAAACTTAACAGTGCTTCAAAATAAAAGGACATACATAGAGAAACTGTGGAAATATCTGTGGCCAAGTGCAACATTTTGAAAAATGGTGGGAAAAGCAATGGCTGCTTCAGTTTAGAGTTTAGCTACTTGTGTTGTGTGTTTCCAAAATTTCCCAACATAGTCATAGATGTGCATCAATCATGTTAGAACATGAGTTTCTGCAGATGCACATGTTCTAACATGACACGCATATATGAATTTCTTGACCCTAAACTCAAGTGCCCACCCTTCCATGTACAAAATCCATCCTCAATAAATAATCCGACAAAACCCGAGAGACGACATGGAGCCAAGGCTCACTCCACTTAAGCTCTCAGTTATAAGAATTAATTAGAGAAATTTCTTCGCACTACCTCTTGGCAAAGTTATAGGCATTAATCAAGTAAAGGTGCTATCAAAAACAAAATGCTGATGAGTCCAAAGCAGTAACAGAACTTAGTGGGTCGCAGAACAATCATAGCACCTTTATGTTCTGAATTGCAATTGAGGAGTTCTTGCTCCCTCTTTCTCTTGAAGATAATTCTTGGAATGACATCAGCCTGTTTCCTTTATTCCTATCGATTCCCACAACCTTGATTTGGACGCGCAAGTATAACAAAAACAATTAGAAGGTAAGTAAGTGGTGAGTGGTCTACTATAAACATAGCACATAGAGAGGTCATCCTCATGAATCAAACTTACTTCAGCATCCAGTATAAAGCTGGCCACCTCTGAGTTGCAAAGCTCTTTGATCATGTTAACTAAATCGGGAAATTGGGAAGTCGAATCTTTCATTTGCCTTGAAAATATTTGCACAGATCCATCAGTTAATCTGTGAATCTGGGCGCGCTGACCATCATACCTGAAAGCAAAGGAAAGTTAGTATGAAATAAGTTATGCATGACATGTCTAAGGACTTAACTAAAATAGTTTCCTTTAGAAACTACAAAAGCGGTCAGAAGCTTGTAGCTTATGGCAATCACAGACCCAGATTTCAACATAACTGGCCCTACGAACTATGCAAACTCAGCTGGTGTCAAGACAATAGGAAAGTACTCCTCGCTAACTGCTTTGCCCAGGCTCCACAGTTCTCGTGATGCTTAAAACAAAGCCTATGGTTATGCTTGAAATGGTGGTGCTTTGATTTTTGTAGTTCCGTTAACCAGCCTCAAGCGAAGTGCAGCTAGAAACGATGTTTTATACTCCCTCCTTGCCAAATTATAGTGCATATAATATTTTTCAAAGTCATACTTTGTAAACTTTGACTGAGTTTATAGAAAAAAAATGCTTATGATACCCAATATATAACACGTGAAAATATATTTCACGATGAATCCAATGGTATTGTAAATGTTGATAAATTTCTATAAACTCGGTCAAAGTTTACAAAGTTTGACTTTTGAAAAATATTATGTGCACTATAATTTGGCAGAGGGAGTACTTAGCACTTCATAAAAAGTTAATGTACAGTAAGAACGACCATTTGGTCATGAAAGTAGGTTTGCTAGGAAAGAATCTCTTAAGAGAGCAATGTACTCACTTGTACTCGCAAGTAAATGCTCTACCATGAAACAACTTCAGTGCTTGAGTGACCCCATTAGTAATTCTGAAAGAAAAAAGGAATGAAACCATGATTACAATATAAAATAGGTCAGTTAAAAATAATTGTACTGGAAACAGCATCAGATGCACACACCTTGCAAGCATAGGTGGTATAGGTGTGCCAGGTACCATTGCTAAGGACGAAGCTGCAAATGTAGCGCCTTCACAAAGAAGAGAGGGAACGAGCAAATCCTGAAAATAGTGCCAGCGAGAGTTCCTTTAGAAAAATGACGGCAAAAGGTAAACTTTCTCTCGCTTGAAGCAAGAACCATCCTGTTTTGGACTAAAAAGCACGGATACGGCTATCCTCGAGAATCCCATCTATTTTTATCTAAAAAAGAACACTGTGATACGGCAGGGATACAGTATGGACACGGGGTTACAGGAGCCCAATACCAGTCAATTACAACCCTAACTATGCTGGGGAGGCAACAGACAAGTGCCAAATCGACCGCGAGCTGGTCTGTGCCTCTGCCTCCAGCGACCGCGCCGCCTCCTGTACTCATTGCAACCACTGTCTGTACTGGCTGCTACTGCTCTTCTTCCGTTGGCAAGCAAGCTCGAGCGACGGAGCAACATACCTCGCCCTCTGTCCATCTCTTCCCTCCCTCCTCTTTCTTCCTCGTCGTTCCTGTTATTGATGCTACTGTGCTGCTGTTGCTACTTTATTGCTGTTGATTTGCTGCTGCTGTTGCTACTTTATTGCTGTTGATTTGCTGCTGCTATTGCCTGCCATTGCTGCTGTCCCAAATTAGCTATTGTTGCTGACTTGCTCGATTTGCTACTGCAGACCTGCTGTTCACTTGTTGCTGATTAGCAGAGGGAGCATGGCATTTGGGAATGCTAGCGTTGACAGTGAAGAGGGTGAACTTAGGGATGGTGTTCCAAATCTTAAGTATCCTCTGTTGTTATCATTTTGTCTTTATATATACACACACACACACACACACACGCACTTGCTGATCCCGTGTCCCCTTGTAAGTATCCTTGTCTCTGTGTCCCCGTATCAGTGCCTTTCGAACCACCACTTGCACCATTTTCCACAAGCACATAGATTAACTTATAGCCATTCATATTATGGACACCACATAATTACCATTTAAAAGGGCAGTCATAAAATGAAGGGAATTTAATATTACAAGTTGTACATCAATTTTCTATTACAATATTAATGCACTATGATGAAGGTTAAAAATTGTTCTCTTGACAAACTCACCAGAGCTCTTTTGGAAAGGATATAGGTTTTCTAGCAATGTAAGCTAGATAGTAGATACTCAGCACATTTAACATTGATGTAACCAATAGCTAGGAAATACGAAAGCCTGTACCGTCATATATCAAATGAAATAAGTTCATTAATGATTACTCACCATATTAGGAATGACATTGTATGCCTCAGTAATTTCAGTTGAAAGGCTCTGCTCAAAGAGGAAGGAAGGTAGAATTCTTTGTTCAGAAAGTGTAAAAAATCAAATCATTATATAGTAAAGATGCGCGAAAGTGGATAGTGAAGAATCTCTGTTTTCTCCACGAGTAAAGAAGTTCTCGTAAGAATAAGAAGAAAAAAAAACATTTTAGAGCCCAGCTATTAAATTAAGTTTCCTCCAATTCGCCGAAATATTTTTATAGTTAGGGACACAAAAAAGTCAAACTTTCGCATCTTTGTAGTCGATAAGAGAATGGAGGCGGCCATTTTCACGCTCTGTGGTAAGAATTAAGATTCTAGCAGTAATATATAATTTGGCGTCAAGCCTCGAGTATTTTTCCTAATAAATCACGACAGACAACAGTAATACAATTTTCCCTAAGATACTCAACATGGGCACTCAGCAAAATAGACCGGGTTTTCCTCTTACCACTTACAAACATAATGCACATATCGTGTAGCATTGGCTTCATCAAGGGACAGATGCTTAAAATGTGCTGACGCATTCATTTACTTCTAATTAATAGATATTGCAGTATTTTCAGGATTGCAAAAAAGAGACACATGCATGCACACACATCACCACCACCACCACAAGCACACATACCTACGCGCATGTCCTCCAAGTACATGTCTGGAATTGACGGAAGGTTCCTATAGTGACCTGAGAAACGTGATGCTCGTCCCCGTCGATCATGTGCACCCATGGATCACGACATCAAGATAGCAATATGGCATGTGCGCGGCCTCAACGGCGCTATGCCATTAGATCGCTGCTGGACACCACCGGCGCTTCCATTGTATGCCTACAAGAAACTAAAATGGCTTTGATCTGCTCGTCTGTTGTCCTTGATGCCCTCGGTTCGGAGTTTGACGACTACACGTACCTCCCGGCGAACGGCACGAGGGGAGGCTTCCTGCTCGCGTGGAAGAGCAGGGTCGTGTCCTGTTCACCACAAACGCCATCACGGCAAGGGTTGCCACGGCCATCGGCACGCCTTGGTGGATGTCCATCGTATACGGCCCCCAAGAGGACGCGGACAAGATCGCCTTTCTGCAGGAGATCTGTGATATACGCGCGGACTGCCCCGGGCCGTGGATGCTTTGCGGTGACTTCAACTTGATCCTACGCGATGAAGACAAGAACAACGGCAACTTGAATCGCCGCATGATGGGAAGGTTCCGCCGCCTCGTCAATGACCTCGTGCTCAAGGAGGTATACCTCAATGGAAGACGATTCACGCGGTCCAACGAGCAAACCCCGCCCACCCTGGTGCACCTGGACCGCGTGTTTTGCACCGTGGACTGGGAGGACACGCACGGTGACTGCCACTTGAGATGCCTCGCCTCCGTCGTGTCCGACCATTGCCCGCTCCTCCTCGATCGCGCGGCCAAGCATGCAGCGCATCGGAGGTTCCATTTTGAGGATTTTTGTATGCGGCTTGACGGATTCCAGGACACGGTTGCCGCGGCTTGGGGATCGGTGCACGATCCGGACCCTTTCCGGCATCTCATGCTGCGCCTCCAGTGCACCGCCCGCAGACTCACGAGTTGGAGCGCCAAGTCCAAGGGGTGCATTCGTGACAAGATGGCCATCTCCCGCGAGCTCATATCGCGTTTTGACAAGGCCCAGGAAGACCGCACGCTCTCTCCCCTGGAGGACTGGCTGCGAAAACAGCTCAAGATCTCATACTTGGGGCTGGCCTCTCTAGAGCGCACAATCGCGAGGCAACGAGCGCGGATCACCACGCTCAAGGACGGCGATGCTAACACAGCCTTCTTCCACCGGCAATGCTCATTCCGCCGATAGAAGAATCACATGTTCAGCCTCGTGGTCGAAGGACATGCGATCACTGATCAGGAGGGAATGGCCCAAGCGGCCTTCACATACTTTGACGATCTCCTTGGCTCCTCCGTCGCCCGCAACCACACGCTGGACCTATCGCAGATCATCGAACCACACGACCTGACCGACCTCGAGGCACCATTTAGCCCGGAGGAGATTTGGGACGCCGTCAAGCGCCTCCCGGCCCGCAAAGCGCCGGGGCCGGATGGCTTTACCGCGGAATTCTTGCGGGCCTGCTGGAGCATCATTAAGCAAGACTTCTTCGACGTCTTTCAGCAGCTCTTTGAGCTGCGCGGTCGTGGCTTCAGCAAGCTCAACCAGGCCCTTTTGACATTGCTCCCGAAGCGAGCAGACGCCTGCCAACTCCGCGACTACCGGCCGATATGCCTCATTCACCTCGTGGCGAAGATCTTCGCGAAGGTGCTATCGCTCCGCCTTGCGCCCAGACTAGGAGACATGGTTAGCCGCAACCAAAACGCTTTCATCTCGGGACGGAGCCTACACGACAACTTTGTCCTCGTCAAGCAATCGATGAAGCTGTTGCACCAACTAGGGGCTCCGAGAGTGATGCTCAAGCTAGACCTAACGCGAGCCTTCGACTCCCTATCTTGGCCCTTCCTTTTCGAGGCTCTTGGCCAGTACGGATTCGAACCTCGCTTCAGGGAGTGGCTTGCGATCTTGCTATCATCATCGAGCACTCGGATCATGATCAACGGAGAGTCGGGACCGCCAGTTTGGCACCGCTGCGGGCTGCGTCAGGGCGACCCCGTATCTCCGCAGCTCTTCGTGCTCGCCGTGGACATCCTTGGGCGCCTGATCAGCCGTGCCCACGACGTCGGCATCTTGCAGCGGCTGCACCCCCGACGAGACATACCGGCCATATCTCTGTACGCCGATGGCGTGATGCTATTCTGCCATGCCACGCAAGACAACGTGGAGGCCGTCCGTGTGATCCTGGCCCTGTTTAGTGAAGCAAGCGGCCTCCGCATGAACTATGCCAAAAGCTCTGCTACTGCCCTCAATGGTGACCCCGAGGCGGATGCTACAATTGACCAGGTGGGATGCACAAAAGCGGAGCTGCCCATTACTTATCTCGGCATCCCGCTCACGCTACACCGCCCTCAGCCGCCCAACTACAACCCCTTGTCGACTCGGTGGCCGCTCGGCTCCCCACATGGAAAGCATGGCTCATGAGCAAAACCGGGCAGCTGGCTTTGGTCAAATCGGTGCTCGCCACGATCCCGATACACCAACTACTCGCGTTTGCGCCACCCAAGAAGACCCTGAGACAACTTGAAAAGATCCAGCGCGGCTTCTTGTGGGCTGGGCGTGCTGCTGCTAACGGCGGACACTGCCACGTCAACTGGCGACGTGTGCCGTCCGCTTGAGTACGGCGGGCTGGGAGTCCAGGACCTGGAGCGCGCTGGCCTCGCGTTGCGCCTGCGCTGGATGTGGTTCTCCCACACGGACGACAACCGAGCATGGCGAGGCCCCGACCTCCAGTTTTTCCGTGAGGAGCGCGCGTTGTTCTTCGCATCGACGACCATGGCGCTTGGCAATGGACTGACGGCACTGTTTTGGGACGACCGATGGCTCAACGGTCAATCCGTGCGTGAACTCGCACCATCACTCTACCAATGCATACCCAAACGACGACGCAAATCAACAACGGTGGCCGCAGGCCTTGCGGGCAACGCTTGGGCTCGTGACATACAAGGAGTGATAGGGATTCATGAGATTGGCCAATACCTGATGCTTTGGCAAGCCGTGCATCACATCAGCCTATCACACAGGCCTGACCAAATGCTCTGGAGATGGACGGCTAGTGGCACCTATACGGCACAGTCATGCTACGCTGCAACCTTCCACGAGTCCATGAGATGCCCGTCTTGGAAGCTTACCTGGAAGAGCTGGGCACCGCGCCGCGTCCGATTCTTTCACTGGTTGGCCAGCCAGGACCGGTGTTGGACGGCGGAGAGACTCGCACGTTGTGGCCTACAACACCATCCACGATGTCTCCTTTGTGATCAGGCCCCAGAGTCGATGTGGCACCTGCTCCTAGAATGCCCGTTTTCGCGGCAAACCTGGCACGACGTCCTGGCCTGGGCGAGGATACCTTCACAACCGCCGAACAATGAGCCCACCCTTACGGACTAGTGGCAACGAACGAAAGGGCAGACCCCACATGCGCTACGGAAAGGCCTGCAATCCATCGCCATGCTCGTCCCTTGGATGATCTAGAAGCAGCGGAACGAGTGCGTCTTCGAGAATGCGCGCCCCTCGGTTCGCACACTCGTAGATAGGATTAAGGCCGAAGCCAAATGTTGGGCACAAGCCGGCGCATTGGGCCTCAGGGCAGTCCATCCCACTAACTGGGATGTTCACTGATAGGGTGTTAACCCATGTAACCACCACCTCCTAGGAGGACTATATCTTCTCATCTTTTCAATGAAATGAAACGCAAAGAGTCCTTTGCGTTTTCTCGAAAAAAAGAGCATTATAGTATATGGTTAGATGCTTGGTGGCATAGCTATGTTCTCTTTTCAAGTACCTAGTATGAGACTAAGAAGTTTATATTACCATAACGAAGCTAATGACGAAGGAAAGTATGAGATTGGAGTAATGGTTCTATTGTTGTGTGTCGAATATTAGCAAGCGACGGTCACATCTAACATTAAAAAAAAGTAGAACTAACAAGAGCACAAGTCAAATCTGGGGCCTCAAAATCACCTGCCCCCTAGTATAGGCCTAGAGACAAGCCATGCCCCATATGAGCAAAGCTCAAACTCTCAAACAAAATCATTTGCAGAACAAAGTTAAACAAACCTGCAATTGTGATTTTACAACCTCGCCCCATATGAGCAAAGCTCAAACCCTCAAACCAAATCATTTGTAGAACAAAAGAACAGGCTCGACTTAGTTAAACAAACCTGCAATTGTGATTTTACATCCTCCAAGGATACCACAGGACCTGTTGAACATTTTTCATGAAGAACAACGGCATGTGCAAGAGCGGGTAAGATTGTCTTCATCATAGCGCCAATACGCAAGTTACGGACCTGTTGGTAAAACACACCCACACACACGAAAGGGGGGAGGGTAGACATAGGAAAATCCAAGATTGATTAGTTATTGCCATATTAATTCAGATAGGTTCACAAAGACTTGGAAGCATGAACAAAGATAATGAGAACAACAAATACATAATGAATTAGATACTGAAACTGAGGGTTTCCTTTGCTAATATAGCATTTGTATACTAGGATTTAACAAGTGTGGGAATGGATGGAAGCTGTCCATCATGTGAGAAGGATGAATTAGAAGATAAGTAAGCACAGAAGACCAAAACCACAAAACCGAAGTATAATCTGCAGTTATTCTATGCAATACAGCCTCAGGCGCAAAATAGAAATTTATACAAGCATAAAGGAAGGATGCCTGACCGGCGTTCTAACAAGAAATTTCATTTCCATTTCTCTGCAAGACCGAATAAGATGCAACACAAGAATTTTTCTCCTCCCAGCACTCCCACCACCTGATATTGCACTAAAATGAAAATAAAAACTGATGAAATTAAACAGATTATCATTTCCCTGTAGCAATAAATGATATCATGCGAAGTACGGTTGTTATTAAATTTTATTATCTATTTATCTTGAAAGAAAACAGTGAGATTATTGCATGAAATAAAGCCAGAATATTCAAAGATTTAACTATTTGCTTATTACTACATTAAAAAAACAGAAGTATGAGACCAAGACTGAACAGAAAATAATGCAATCTACAGTGACCGGTTATTTACCATCAGTTGCTAGGATACAAAGTGCCTATGGAACTTTGACAAGACGGTTCTCATCCGATATGACATGCACGTCATGTTAATAATTGATAGGGTTGATAGTATAATCATCAAAAATTGTATTGTAAACAGACAACAGATATGATTGTAACCATACAAAAGGAGTTATAATCCGGATTAAAAGTAGCTCAGGTTTAACCTTAGCCATCTATGTATAGCAACCCGTGGGTAATTAAGATATTGTGCATGTATAGAAAGAATCCTGGATTCTATTAGAGACAGTGGCGGAGGCAGTACCCGAGCCGGGACAGCTGCCCGGGCTCACCTGCGAGCTGTTCCTTCAATCATAGCTGTGACATCATGTAATTATTAGCTAAAGCTACCGTCGTTTGCCCGGGAAAATTATTCTTGGGCCATCTTGGTCTTCTAAGCCCATCTAATTAACCTATACGGTTGCCCCTAGGCTCATGGCTGGTCGAGGGAGGAGGTAGGAGGGGTGGTTACAAAACAATATGCTCGCACAAATTAACACAGCCTGCTCACGCCTCCTCCCTCGAGCAGTTCGATTGGCCGCCACGGTTCGATAGTTGCAGACGAAGAACGCCGCCGATGATTTGTCAGCGTTGGCGCAGCTCCTCCTAGCAGGAAAGACGACAGTTGACACCTGACAGCGCCTCCTTCCAGCCATGAGCCATTCGTGCCGACGACTGATTAGGAGAGGTAAGTTCAGGTTAACTGGATTTGGAGATTTTATATAGTGGACGCGCGCGCACACACACACACAAATTTGTGGAATGATAATTCATGCCTTGAATTTGGGGATTTTAATATTTGTTTGTAATTCATACGGATATAGAAAATTGGGAATTCCAACGTTTTGAGCAGGTTCATTAAAGAAAAATCAATCTCACTCCACGTGAGTATTACTTCTTCTCGACTCCTCTAGCCTAACCATTGTTAGTTAGTTCAATCATTCTAGATCACCGAATTTCAATCTTATGTTATTAAAAAAATTGATACGAGGAGATTTTTCGTTCCTAGATCAAGTATTGAGAATGCAAATGTTGTGCAGCCGGAACTCTGACACCGGCATGAGAACAAGACCCTAATGTTGTTCATCTTGAATTAGCTTTACTATTGCCGGTGTCAGAGAACTTTCTTCGTAACGAAAATCATTGTGAATAAGTTTTTACACCACCACTATGAATTGCTAGTTCTTACTTTTTAGTTTGGTGGGTCTTATTTTTTGGTGCTTCATCGGGCAATTGGATACCTAGTATTTTATTCATATAAGTAAGTACTATAGTTTATTCAATTATTAGTTGTCATATTTAACTTCAGGTTTTATTGAAATTGGTTATTTGACTTATAGTTGCATACTCCCTCCATCCGAAAAAGCTTGTCCCTCAAATGGATGTATCTAGCACCAAGTTAGTGCTAGATACATCCATTTGAGGACAAGCTTGGGACAGGCTTTTCCGGGCGGAGGGAGTAATATGTATCCAAATATCCAGTTACGATTTTCTGTCTTTCTAGTTAGCTTGCAGCCCGCCCCGGCTCCTAGTTTTTACTGGCTCCGCCACTGACTAGAGATGCAGGTGGACAGTTTTACTCTGTATTATTTTCTGTTCTGTCTTTCTAGTTAGCTTGCTGCCCGGCCCGGCTCCTGGTTTTTCCTGGCTCCGCCACTGATTAGAGATGCAGGTGAACAATTTTACTCTGTATTGTTGTTCCACAATACTGAAGAACGCAAACAATAGTCAACAGCTTTGAGATACGGTAGCAGATATGAGTATCCTAGTGGCTCTAAAATCTAGACCTATATGGCCTTTAAACCACGAATAATTACCACTTTGACATGTTCTTTTTTTTCAGAATTCTCAAGCAAATAAAATTTCATCTACCATATAATATTTTTCTTTGCAAAATAATACCATTATGGTTAGAATGGCCGCAAATCCCACCACAGTAGCTAGACCCAAACCACTCTATAGCACTGCAACAGTCTATTCACTCAGTGATTACTGATTAGGGAGTAGGGGCTGGTTCATGCAAGTTACTGGAATACTTATCAACTTTGGTTGAGCAGGTGACAGACTGGATAGAAGCCTAAGTTTTGGTTATGAAAGAAGCCAAACATCTTAGTTTAACAAAGTGAGACTCAACTCTCGAGTTACTAACTTGAATGTTGACTTGACCTACCCTGTCCATTATGACTACAACTTGCGCCTAGATGATGAGGTGGGACCCAAGTCGTTAGTCAGCCAGGAAAGAATTGTATGTGTTGCAAGAACAAAAAATACTCAGGGAAGAACTGTAGGTTGTAGCATGTAATATTGAGTAGAAAGAAAGGTGGACGATTGACCAATCATTATGGTAAAATAGATATATAAAGGTAAAATGAACATCAAAAGAAGATATATTTTCTTGTAAATAAGACCTTAGCTTTCGTAGTGTAGAATATACATCCCGAACTGAGAGTGGACGAGGAGGAGCAAGTAGTGTTTGATTCTGACGGCATTCTTGGGCAACATCACCTACAAATTACACAACAACTGCTGTTGATACAATATACTGTAATAAAGAAAACTATATTTGGAACATTAAATAGCTTATATCCATAGAACAAATGGCGTAACATAGATAACAAATAATAGGAGTTAATATCATCCCAAAAGTAGTTACTACCTTCATCCGGAAATATAAGGAATATTTTGTTCGGTTAAGCCAAGACATTGACCAACAACAAAATCAATTGATATGTAATATTACATGGCATAAATTCAGTGCCAATAGATTTGTATTCAGAAGTATTATGATTGTGATTTTGTATCACATAAACCAAATATTAATAGAGTACTCCCTCTGTAAAGAAATATAAGAGCGTTTGGATCACTGAAGTAGTGATCTAAACGCTCTTATATTTCTTTACGGAGGGAGTAGTTGTTGGTCATGTCTTGTATTAACCAAACAAAATACACCTTACATTTCCAAGCAAAGGGAGTAAAGAATAATAACTCGTGCATGAAGCTACAGACTGATGTTGGAACTTCTCAAAAGCCTGTCAAATGGATTGATACGCAACGACACAGCCATGAGACCATGCTGTAGGCCATTTCCTCCAAACTAATAATATGAAACAATAATATTGCTACTTTTAACTTTTAGCCTTACCAAGGTCACCGTAAGTTTTGTACATCTCGTGTATTTTAGATTTGCTCGTTCCTAGCGACTCCTCCATAGCAGATATAACTAGACTGCCGCCAATGTTTAGTTCCTAGCTTCATTAACAGGAATGGAGTTAGTGTGTTGGTGTGTCATGAAAATTGACTAGGCATAATGAAAGCATTTCAAAAAAAAAAAGATGAACATGGAAGGGAAGACTAAAGTACAATGCTAGAAGAATAAAATACACTGGAGGTCCTAAAAGTATTCTAAGTGTGTCAAGTAGGTCCTAAAAGTTTGAAATCGTTCACCGCGTGTCCTATATGTGTATTTTACCCGCGACTTTTAGGACCTATTTGACACACTTGGAATAATTTTAGGACCCGCGGTGAACGACTTACACACATTTAGAACCCACGGTGAACGATTTCAAACTTTTAGGACCTACTTGACACACTTGGAATACTTTTAGGACCTCTAGTGTATTTTACTCATGCTAGAATAGGATAATGTATATTTAAACAGTAAATGAGGGGTTTGAAAGAAAGCATTTGACAAGAAAAAGATTTGCCGATACTCCATAACTTAAGTTTGACAATCAACTTATCTTTGTGATATAGAGTCTGTACGGTATAAATTTCCAATGTTTCAACTGAGATGTTAAAAGGAAGCAACCAACAGTAGATATGGGGAAAGTGTGAAGTACGGTAATTACTGTAGTTACCATATTTTCATGGTCCGGAGAAATTTTGTTAGTACATAGATAAACAGCAGGTAGCACATCATTAGGTGATAAGGCAAGCAAACTGCATTCAAAGGTAATAAGATATTAAAATGGTGAACATTTCAGTGGATGATCAACAGCAACATGGATAGGTAAAACTATAAAGTGATAAACATTGGAAAACCTCCTGAACATGTTGCAAAGCATGGCAGTAGTTTTGATCTTCCCTTTTTCTCTTTCTACAAGATCAAAAGTGCGAGCCAAATGCAAGTATGGCGCAGGCTGTCCTGCTGTCCAGCAAGCTGCAGAAGTGGACATACATGGCATGACTCACAACAAAGCAAGGTGATAAAAACTCTCAGCGGCTAGTAGCTAACCATGCTCAATCGGCAGATACTTTTCAACTGGCAATGATGTCACCCCGGTGCTGCATACCACCGTGTGACTGCCAGTTGGCATGCCAAGTGTAAGCGTGTGTGGTCCCCCCTGTTGCCGCATAGGGCCCGGGCCAGTTGGCGTGCGTGGGTACTTAAGCTTTGGACAGGGGCGTGTATCAGTAGGCTGAAAGAAATGAACTAATTCCCTCACCTACCCTCTCCTCTGCTCATCCCCTTCTCCAAGCTTCTCCCCCTCCCCTCTCTCGATCCGATCCAGCCTACTCTGGTCCCCCTCAACCAGATCGGGGCGTTACAATTGGTAATCAGAGCCTCCGATCCTGCCCCAAATTTTTTTTTCGCTGCTGCCTCCTGATTTGGATCGGTAACATCCACCGCCTCGGGTGTGACTTGCTCCGGCGAGATCACGCAAAATCCCCGGCGGGGTTCGATCTAGCAGGGGTGCGAGACGGCACCGTCCAAGCCCTCCGTCCAGACCCGGCAGTTGCTGGCGGCCATGGACGACAACACCACCAGCCTCAAGGCCATGATGGAGACGATTCTCGCGCGCCTCGACGAACAGAAGGTCGACAGCGACAAGCGGCTCGAGGCGCAGATCGCCTTCAACACCCAAGTCTCGCAAGATCTGCGCTCCCTCGCCAAGCAAGTCGATCTCACACAGGCGGATGTCGACGAGACTCGCAAGGCGCTGGAGAGATCGCCCTCACCGTCGGAATCGCACTCCCCGACCGTGCTCCATCCACCACCACCACCACCTCCGCGGCCCCAGGCCCCGGCGCCACAGCACCAACATGGGCCGCCGCCGTCTCCGCGCCTCTCAGACCAGCGCCCGCCCCTGTTGGCCACAGCACCACAACCCGGCGTCCAATCCCAGCACCAGCAGTACCACCAGATCGGCGAGGCGCACCACCAGCAGCAGCACCACGGTGACCACTACGTCAAGCCGCCGAAGCACGACTTCCCTCGCTTCGATGGCAGCGCGCCTTACCTCTGGCTCGACCGCTGCCGGGCGTATTTCGACCTCTACCATGTGCCGGCCGCGAGTTGGGTGACCACGGCGACACTATACATTGAAGGGCAAGCGGCTCACTGGCTTCAGGCATTTCGCCAAACACATGGCGGCCTCGGTTGGAATGCGTTCTGCGCTGCGATTCAAGAGGAGTTCGGGGTCGACGAATTTGAGATGGAGATGCACAAATTGTTGCAGCTCCGTCAGATTGGCACGGTCAGCGAGTATCGCAAGGAGTTCGATACATACATGTATCATCTCCTGGCACTCGACCCATCTCTCAGCAACAAATTCTTCATCGCTCAATTTTTGCTGGGCCTCAAGGACGAGTTGCGCGCAGCAGTTCGGCTGCAGGCGCCCAACAGCATCACGCGTGCGTCCATTCTCGCACGCATTCAAGAGGAGGAGCTGAACACGCCCAGGGCGCGTCCACGGCCGCAGCCGCAGGGCCGCCCACCACCACCTGTGCCCGCCCGGCCGCCGGCCACGCCCCGCCAACAGCCCAACGACTACGCCCGCGAACGACAACTCAAGGAGTTCCGGCGCGCCAACGGACTCTGCTTCAAGTGCGGAGACCGGTACACTCGTGATCACCGCTGCAACACGCAGGCCCAGCTCCTCACCATCCAAGTGGGCGCATACGGGGAGCTGCTCACCGACGACACCGTGCACGCACTCGACCTGCTCGATGCACCCCAACAAGAAGCACCCCCTCCAGAGTGTTGCACAATATCAGCGCACGCCCTGGATGGCTCGGAGGCGCCAAGCACAATCCGTCTCCGCGCACTTGTGGGCAACCAAGTTATGCTCCTTCTACTGGACTCTGGGAGCACCCACAGCTTCGTCAACAAGTCGTTCGTCGAGCGCGTTGGGGCGACAACGCAAGAGATCGCCACATTGGATGTGCGGGTGGCCAACGGCGACCGACTAACCTGCTCGCGCCAAGTTTCGGAGCTCCAGTGGTGGATGCAGGGCCACATGTTCTCGACGCCGATGTACGAGCTCGACACAGGCGCATACGATGGAATCCTAGGCATGGACTGGTTGGAGAAGAACAGCCCAATGACTTGCCACTGGCAGGAGAAATTCATCTCCTTCCTGCACGAGGGCGAGACAGTCAAGCTACAAGGTGTTCGTCCAAAGTCGACACCCACTCTCGCAGCGGTGCAACCGGCAGAACTATGCAAGTTGATCGCCGGCAATGATATCTGGGCAATGGCCATGGTCGAGATGCAGCCCCCCAAACCAAGACCACGCAAGCCCTCGCAGACGCCCATCAACGATCTCCTGGAAGAATTCAGCGACGTGTTCACCGCACCCACCGGCTTGCCTCCTCACAGGCAGTATGATCACGCGGTCACATTGGAAGATGGAGCCCAGCCAACAAACACACGGCCCTACCGCTACTCTCCATTGCAAAAGGACGAGATTGAGCGGCAGGTCAAAGAAATGCTCGACGCCGGTGTGATCACGCACTCGGTCAGTCCATACGCGGCGCCAGTTTTGCTTGTGAAGAAGAAGGATGGCACCTGGCGATTCTGCGTGGATTACAGGCGTCTCAATGACGTGACCGTGAAGAACAAGTTTCCCTTGCCCGTCGTCGACGAGCTACTCGATGAACTTGCCGGAGCGGCTTTCTTCTCCAAGCTTGACTTGCGCGCAGGCTACCATCAAATTCGCATGCGCGAACAGGATGAACACAAGACAGCATTCAAAACTCACCACGGCCATTTCCAATTCAGAGTCATGCCATTCGGGTTGACAAATGCTCCGGCCACGTTCCAATGCCTGATGAACGCTATCTTCGCCAAGTATACCCGTAAGTTTGTCATCATTTTTCTTGACGACATCCTTGTTTTCAGTGAGACACTCGAGGACCACTTGGAACATCTCCGCATCGTCCTCAACTTGCTCCGCGAGCACCAGCTATATGCCAAGATGTCCAAGTGCTCGTTCGCGCAAGATCACATTGATTATCTCGGTCACGTCATCTCCAAGCAGGGCGTCGCGACTGATTCTGAGAAGACAGACGCCATGGCGCAGTGGCCTACTCCAACCAACGCCACCGAGCTCCGTGGCTTTCTGGGGCTCACCGGCTATTACCGCAAGTTCGTCCCCCACTACGGGATCATTGCCAAGCCGCTAACCCAGCAGCTCACCAAGAAAGGCTTTGCATGGCCCGAGTCGGCGCAGCTCGCATTCGACACGCTCAAGAAGGCGATGGTGACCACGCCGGTGCTCGCCCTTCCCGACTTCAACAAGCCATTCTCCATCGAAACCGACGCCTGCGACACCGGCATCGGTGCCGTGCTCGTCCAAGACGGTCACCCCATCGCATACTACAGCAAGGCGTTGGGCGTGAAGAACCAGAAGCTCTCCACCTACGAGAAAGAGTTCTTGGCCGTCATGATGGCCGTGGACAAATGGCGCTCTTACCTGCAACGCGGGCCGTTCACCATTGTCACGGACCACAAAAGCTTATGCACGCTTGGGGACCAGCATCTGGTGACCGATGTCCAGCGCCGCGCCATGTCCAAATTGGTCGGCCTCCAATTCAAGTTCCAGTACAAGAAGGGCGTCGACAACAGCGCGGCGGATGCTCTCTCTCGCGTGGGCAGTCACTACAGCGCCAATGCTCTGTCCCTCTGCCAGCCAACATGGATTCAGGAAGTGGCCAATTCGTATGCCACGGATCCAGATGCCCAGGAAAAGATTCAGCAGCTCGCGCTGCACAGTCCGGACGACGAGGAGTACGAGCTGTACCGTGGAGTCATTCGCCGTCGCGGGCGGCTGTGGATCGGCGCAAACACAGCCCTGCGCACCAAACTGATCAGCGCTCTGCATGACAGTGCCGTGGGGGGCCATTCTGGCTCGACAGCAACTTACCACCGAGTCAAGAAGCTGTTTGAGTGGAAGGGTTTGAAACATGATGTTGAAGATTATGTGCGGCAGTGCCAGATTTGTCAACAGGCGAAGCATGAATTGCATAAACCAGCGGGCAAGTTGGCACCCCTGCCCATTCCGACAGCCCCGTGGCGTGATCTGACAATGGACTTCGTCGAGGGCTTGCCCAAGTCCGAAGGGTATGACACGATCATGGTGGTTGTCGACCGCTTCACCAAGCTTGCACACTTTGTGCCCCTGCGACACCCATTCACGGCGACACGAGTGGCAAGAGTGTTCTGGGACAACATCGTCAAGCTGCACGGCATCCCCTCCTCCATCGTCTCCGACCGCGACAAAGTGTTCACCAGCGTGCTTTGGCGGGAACTGCTAGCCAGCGCGGGCACCAAGCTCCTCTACTCCACTGCCTATCACCCCCAGACGGACGGACAAAGCGAGCGCGTGAACCAGTGCATGGAGATGTACTTGCGCTGCGCTGTTCACGACACTCCCACGCAATGGTGTCGCTGGCTGCCCTCTGCAGAATTCTGGTACAACTCCTCTTTCCACTCTTCTCTGGGTTGCTCTCCGTTCAAGGCTCTGTATGGGGTGGATGCCAACGAGGGCAGCATGGCAACATGGCCGGCAACACAAGCATCATTGCCGGAAGGGGCGCAGTGGGATTGGGCACTGCACAAGGAAAACTTGCAGGCACAGTTGACTCGGGCGCAACAGAAGTACAAAAAGTTTGCAGACAGAAATCGCACTGAGCGCATCTTTCAGGTTGGGGAGCAAGTACTGCTGAAACTGCAACCCTATGTGCAGAAATCGGTGGCCAGCCGCCCGTGCGCCAAGCTGGCGTTCAAGTTCTTCGGACCATTCACCATCAGCGCCAAAATTGGTCCCTCGGCATACAAGCTGGAGCTGCCGCCCGACAGCCGCATTCACCCTGTGTTCCATGTGTCCCAGCTGAAGCCGTTCACACCCAATTATACACCAGTGTTCTCCGAACTGCCTGCGACCGTCGACTTATCAGCAGTGGACTCTAACCCAGTTCAGATTTTGGATCGGAGGATGATGAAGAGAGGAGACGCACCAGTGGTTCAGGTGCAGGTGGCATGGAACACAACTCCTCCGTCGACAACCTGGGAAGACTATGAAGTTCTTCGACGTCGCTATCCACAGCCACCAATCTGGGAAGACAGTAACTCCGAAGAAGGGGCCGTTTCTCAAGGCGGGGAGAATGTCACCCCGGTGCTGCATACCACCGTGTGACTGCCAGTTGGCATGCCAAGTGTAAGCGCGTGTGGTCCCCCCTGTTGCCGCATAGGGCCCGGGCCAGTTGGCGTGCGTGGGTACTTAAGCTTTGGACAGGGGCGTGTATCAGTAGGCTGAAAGAAATGAACTAATTCCCTCACCTACCCTCTCCTCTGCTCATCCCCTTCTCCAAGCTTCTCCCCCTCCCCTCTCTCGATCCGATCCAGCCTACTCTGGTCCCCCTCAACCAGATCGGGGCGTTACAAATGATATATTCACCGAATCTGCTTGTGCTACAGAAGTTTGTACATACAAGTTTTGCATCTTTGGAGTAGCCTGAGAAGAATTGTGGACCATGTTTGTGTTATCATATTTATCTATCATCTCATTTTGTGTATTCTGCGGCACAATACTAATGTCACTGTCAGGTACATTATTGTTTTGGATTTTACTGTAAAACATGTCAACTGCTACATTCACATCTCCTTTGGTCTTCTCAAGCAAGGAAATTGCAGATTCTCTGGACATGCTGCCATCTACAATCTGAAGAAGCTGGTTTACTCCCTGCTTGTGTGATTCCACAATGTCCATTGACTGGTTGTCATTCTCCCCATTGTTTTGATGTGGATCAGCTGTTACTTTATTGGCTGACTCGCTTTTAGAAGCAGCTGCCGTTGCTCTACCAAAATAGTTTGTGATTGTGGGTTGCTTGCGTCCACCAGCTTCTGTTGAGGCAGTTGATTTTCCTTTCTTTTTTGACTTGTTTACAGTACTAGAACCCCTCTTTCTTTCCTTCTTGGTTTGATTTGAGTTCATTCTCACAGGAGTCAAGTTTACCAGCTTGGCAGAATGCTCCATGGGCTTCTGTGAAAATGAAGGAACTTCCTGCTGACTACTTGTGTCAGCAGAAGATCCATGATCAGAAGTACGAATTTCCACTGACTTAGGCTTTTCATTATTAGAAACATTTGCTTCTTCAAAGAAATCTCTTTCCCGCTCAAAGAAGGCAGATGCTGATTGAACAACATCACCACCTGAGCTCATCAACAGGCCCTGAATCTGGTCCTGGTTGACCCATGAGGGTAGGAAATCTGACAGTTCTTTCTTCATTCCTTCTGTAATCTTAATCTCCGAATTGTCTGGTAGTTCAGAAACAGAATTGTTTTCTGGTAACGAAGCAAACTCCTCGCCATCTTGTTCTCTACAGCATTTGGCCAACACATCCTCATGGCTAAGAGAAGCATGTGCCGATCTTCGATTGAATGCCATCAGGAACTCGTGTTTGTTTGCTGTCTCATCCACCAATCCAACAAAATGTTTCTGTAAAGCAATTGCCTCCTTACCATCAAGCTTCCCACCATCTACTCCCACAGTGGGAATTACCCGTTTTGGGTGCACGAACTTCACATAGTCCCGCAGCTCATCATAGCTCGAGTGCTCGCTATAGGTACAAGATGTATCTTGAGTGAATCCTTCACTCTAACTGCGAACCCTTCCTTCTTGGTCTCGTACATCCATCCGGTTGGTACAAACCCAACTGCCTTGGTGTACCCTCTCTCCACCATGATCTCCTTCATTTTCACAAAATTCGGCCGAAAATAGGGCCATGTCTCCCCCAAAATATTCCACCCTATGACATGCACATCTGTTGCTGAAGCGTCTTCAGTAAAAACTCCCTTCTCCCCACCAAACCCCAATACTGTCAAAATCTCCATCTTCCTACTATCCACATGAATCGTGCACCCGCAGCGCCTTGCAACCTCCAGCAGAATCCTCTCTTTGCCCACAACATAAGTAGCGATCAAACACAAGACGCGCTCTCCAGCCGCCCCACTCTCCTCCTTCACCTGCTTTATCGTGTCGACAACATACTCCAGTGACTCCTCTTGAGAAGGAAATGTAAATTTGGGGTTACAGTATGTGGTGTCCAGGAATAACGCATCAGCACCGACGAATTGCAGCAGATTAGGGTTGCTTCTCATGGAGTGCGTGTATCGGAAGTCGCCAGTGTGCACATACCTCTCCGGGTTTGGTCCAGGGGAGGTGAAGAGGAACTGGACGGCCCCAGGACAGTGGTTGGCATCGACGGCAACAACGCTCCAGCCATCAACGGTGATGCGGACGTCAATGTCAATGGAGACGATAAGCTCCGGCGGCACAGAGAGCACGGAGGCGAGGAGGCGGGCGGTGGGAGCGGTGCAGAAGACGAGGCCACGGCGCCAGGAGGGCCCGAGGCCGGCGTAGTGGTCGGAGTGGAAGTGGGAGAGGAAGTAGGAGACGGAGAAGTCGCCGGCGTGGCGGAAGGCGTCGACGAGGAAGCGGGAGTTGGGGATGAGGCCGGTGGGTGGCACGGAGGCCGGGACGGGCGGGGTGGCGGCGGAGGCGGAGAGGGGATGGGTGTGGGCGGGGGTGAGCGACGCGAGCGAGGAGAGGAAGAGTGTGGAGGTGGTGACGGAGAGCGATTTTGAGGCGGGGGAGCAGAGAAGGGACGCCATTGGTTTCGGTGCAGGGTTTAGGGTTTGAGCGCGGCGGCGGCGGCGGCGGCGGCGAGGAAGCGCATGGTGCGGTGGTGGCGCTGGCGCGCAGACATCCAGGAGAGGAGAGGAGGGAGGGGTGGGGCGTGGAGGCCTGCTGGGTCCATGAAGAAGGTTCGGCTCGGCGCCGCGGCGGTTTTCCAACAGGTGTTTTTTTCTCTTTGGGAGAGAAGAGTTATAAAAATCGAAAATGTCAAACAAAGACCGAGCTTCATGGAGGCCTTTATTTGAAAACTTTAAAATTCAAACTTTTGAGTTTAAATTCTTTTTGAAAATATATACATATATACTTAGATATATAATGTACATGTGTGCAAATTTTCAGGTCAAAATACATTAAAATGTGAGCTACACAACAAAGAAAAATCTGGGCCTTTTTTAGTATATGTAATGTTCATCTTTAAAGTTTGTTTTTTTTGTGCAGCTCGCAGTTCAAGGTATTTTATCCTAAAGAAAATCGCACATACACTTTACATCCTTGCGAACATATGTAATTTTTTTCAGATTTTTTTTTTGAGGAAACATGACAATGGGAAAAAACCTCCCCACTTTCTCTATATATTAGATGGG